>NC_090186.1:41239753-41382368 GCF_024679245.1 Pseudorasbora parva | reverse complement strand
GTTTTGAAGCCCGAACAGAAGGCTGCTGCGTGTAATTCCGAAACTAACCATAAGATGGCGGCGCTGTCACACTTTTGCTCTTCGAGTTGCTTTCGTTAGAAATCGAGACTTAATCCCCACTGCGTTTATGACAATTAATGCAGTCACGTTTCGTATAAATACCATTTATTCCATCTCTGTATCCTTCCACTGACATTACGTTAATAACAACATCTGAAGCCTACGATTCGATTATATTGTTTATTTGTTATCAGAATACCAACGTTGCAATTAAACTCAAAGTATGAAAAAAGTGCAGTCAACTTATATTGCAGGATTTAACTTATGCACAAGTGTTTTTTTTTTCACCACTTTAAAAGTGCTTAAGCACTTAATCTTAAAAAAAATGTCAATGGGTCAGGTCAACAAAATATTTTATACAGTACACTGCAACGCTTGTAGGCCGATTGTTAATTGGGGTTGAATAAATCGTCAGCATAATTGTATTAGTCCTAAAAGTGTGCATATGGTTTAATAGATAACTTATTTGTATAGGCAAACGATAGCCTATAAATAAAACTTTGGGATTTTGGAATTTTTGGAATTCTTTGGAATCTTATTACGTCCCACGTTCATTTCCGAATTTGAATATATTAAAATACCACAATTTTCAGTCTCGTTTTGCATACAGTCGCTTCTAAAATGGCAGGAAAAGTACATTTTGTAGCTGCAGTGCGGGGCAGACCACGAGGACCGGGGCGGAGTCACGCGCTGTCTGAGTGATTGATGCCTCTGACGCGTCAAATTGAGCGCACGAGCCAGCCTGCGTTGGACGGACGCAGTTTCTCAAGTGGATCAAAGATTACTGTAAAAACCTGCTCAGTCCTAAAATCAGACACTTCAGCCATAAAAAAAGAAGAAGAAGGGGGCAGTCCTGACGGGAGACACGGGGAACCCTCTCCAATGCTGCACGGGACTACAGCAGCCCAGCTAAAGGTTAAAGGAGCACAACCACTGTAGGGAAATATCACCATGCAAATGGGTAAGTGCCTTTTCATCTGTCAGACAGGAATAGAAAATACAGTTATTAACTATTAATACTTATAATATGATGCATCCACATCGATTAAATGATAGGCTATTTTGCGCAAATTTTACATGCGAGCAGAAATGGCACAGTTTTCATAACTAGAACTATTAGACATCTAAATATTGGATAAATTGCAACATTATATTAAAATAGGCTACTTACACTCCTAAAGGTATTACAGCCATTGTGCACTCTTAAAAATAATCTTAATCTTTTGAAATGCATTATTTTTATAGATGCGAGCATAACTTTTCATATAGTTTATAAAATTATCAGACATATTCGAACATTAGATTAAAGTAGGCCATCTTAAATTCCTAAACACTTTATGCACTCCTAAAAATGGCCTAAATCTTTTTTCTGTCTTTTTTTAGCATATAAGTTTTGTCCGTATTTTTTCATTTTGTCCACTAATTCCCTGTTGTTTTTAAACCCTTTAATTTCAAAGACACCTTTCAGTAAAATAGTTCATAAAGTAATAATAGATCATAAAAGATTCTTTGTTAAATTATGCAGAATTAATTGTTGTTGTTGTTTATTATTATTAGCTTATTATTATTTTGAGTGGTGATCATTTTATTTCAGGCGAGCGCAATGTTGTAGGCCATAAATAAAAAGGTGGTAAGCTATAAAAACTGTCCACTGTTGAAAATAAAATTTTCACAGCCTTTAGGTTTTCGGTCGATGTTGAAGGTTCTTCATGAAACCATCGATGCCAAAAAAGACTTTATTTTTAAAAGGAGCCTATGTATAGCCTATATGATGAATAAACCGTGTTCCGTTCTTGCAGATCAGACGTACGGGGAGGTGAACCAGCTCGGCGGTGTGTTTGTCAACGGCCGGCCTCTTCCTAATGCGATCCGGGTCCGAATCGTCGAACTGGCGCAGCTCGGAATCAGGCCGTGTGACATAAGTCGGCAGCTCCGGGTCTCTCACGGCTGTGTGAGCAAAATCCTGGCCAGGTACAACGAGACCGGCTCCATTTTACCTGGTGCTATCGGTGGGAGTAAACCCCGGGTCACGACGCCAAACGTGGTGAAGAGCATAAGGGATTATAAACAGGGCGACCCTGGAATATTTGCTTGGGAAATACGCGACAGACTGCTGGCCGACGGAGTGTGTGACAAATATAACGTTCCGTCTGTGAGCTCCATCAGTCGCATTTTAAGAAACAAGATCGGGAACCTGTCTCAGCCGAGTCAGTATGACAGCAAACCCTCTCCACCGCAGATCTCCTATAACCCCGTGTATCCATACTCCTACCCGAACGCCATGTCCCCGACCGGCTCCAAACTGGGAGGTCCTCCGGCGGTGTCCGTTGCAACGCTATCCCGGGCCTGGCCCTCCGTGCACACCGTCAGCAACATATTAGGAATACGGGCTTTCATGGACCCCGCAGGTAATCACACCTTCTGTATAATCCACGGGCCATCTTGCCTATCCAAGCCGCTTAAACGTTTGGTGCAATTTTACGCGCGTATTCATTTATCTTTAGCTAAGTCTTACCAGTTTTATTTTATTATATTGTATTTATTTATTTTTCTCAATTGTCATTCAGCAAAAGTTCCTGTGTACTGACTTAATGTCAGGGAGTAACAGCGTATTTTGTTGGTGTGAAATATAGGCGTATTTTCTGGATGAATCATTGCAGCATTTTGGTTTAAATTAAAATCTTTACCCAAGTAATATTATAGCTTCTTCAAATCAGTGTTTGGGTTATTCCCCAAGCAGACCTATAGAAAAAGAGGTTTTCCTATGGCACGAGCTTCTGCTAATCAAAATTTGAGGCCCATGTTTAATGTACTAATAATGCATTTATAGGGTTTCTGTTTCTAAATGTTTCAAATGTTGCTTGCATTATAGCAAGACCAATGCAATGCAATTCATACGCAGAAATGACTTTTTACGTGCATATGATACGCAGTACAAGAGATGGCGTTGTAATTTTCAAACCGAGCCAAGAAGTTCATTTCATCTTCATCTCAGTTTTTACTCCAACATCTGAGTGCATCCTCGTGAAATCACAATCTGTTAAGTGTCTTTGCTGTTAAACTGATGCAGCTGCAGCTGTTTTAATGCGTTTGATTTAATGAATGTTTTACAGCCATTGCTGGAGCAGAGAGTTATCAGCCGAAAATGGAGGACTGGACGGGCGTTAACAGAGCGTCTTTCCCTTCCGTGCACGGAGTCAACGGGATCGAGAAAGCTCCTATAGAAAGTGACATCAAGTACAACCAGGTGAACTTTTTTCATTTATGGTTTATTTATTCTAGCGTGCATAGGCAATTTACACAATTACAGGTTTGATTTTCATTTTTCCCTGAAAATTGAAAAAAAAAAGTTATTTCCCTGGGGGGGGGGGGGGGGTTCACAGTGACGTCAAAAAAAGACAACAAAAAAAAAGAAAGACAAGAAAAGGAAAAAAAGAACCATTTTGCGTTCCAAATTATTCTTAGTGTGAAGAATACTTTATTAGAAACGCCAAGAACCCTTTGGGAAATGGAATCATAGATGCCAATAAAGAACATTTATTTGTTTTTTGAGTGGATCTTTTTGTTTTTTTTATTAGCTTAAATACTTTAGTCAACTTCCATTCCATCGAGTATTGTCATAATTTAACATCACAATTTATTTTCTCTTTCTCTGTTATGCATGGCTATTGTTTGTCGTTCTTGGTGCAAAGTGATAAAATAAAAGTTATAAAATATACTTTCAATTTTCAGGCTTCATCAAATTTATCGGGATATGTTCCTGCGTGCGCGTACTCCGCCACTAATCAGTACGGGGTTTACGGTGGGCCCGCCGGTAACTACGGGCACTGGCAGTCTCAGGGCGCGAGCCTCGGCCATCCGAACAGCGGGAGCATGATCCAGAGCCCCAACCTGCACTGCGCCATATCCTTCAAGAACACGGCCCGGGAAGGTAAGAGGACACCTGACGCATGAAAACCTACACACTAACGAGAAATCATTTAAAAAACGATAGTAGAATATGTGTTAGTTGGCTATTTTGCAATAAAGAAACTTTAAATAAAAAATATAAAAAGCTTGTTTACTGACGAAAATAATATGTAGGCCTACCGCTAAACTGCTCAGAAATAAATGTAGGCTAATAAGTCAAATAATTTCTCATTCGTTTTTCAAATCTTGTCATATATATATATATATATATATATATATATATATATATATATATATATATATATATATATATATATATATATATATATATAAACTAAATTGTGTTGAAGTCATTGTTATTTGGTGCTGAAGAAATGTAAAAGCTGGGTTATTGTGGTACAGTGATACAAGCTCTACGAAATCGTATGTATTAATGGACAAATGTAGCCTAATATTATTTAATCCATAATGATTTATGTGCGTGGATTATTTATATTGATTAAACAATATTAAAACGTCCATCCATCCATATTCCATGGCGCTTTAATGGGATGCGGCAGTGCTTTATGATGACGTACAGTGCGGTAAATGATATCACAGTACAGAACGTTCTGAGAACGAGCTGGGCAGGCTAGGGGAACGTTCTGCAGACCAACAGAACGTTCTATTTGGTACGTAAAAAACATTTCCTGGCTAACGTTATGAACTCTGGGAATCAAAATGTGTTAAATCTATATGCATTCATATACTGTAAATATATATATTTTTTTACAGCCAATAGCAATCTCTGTAATCGCTTGTGGTGACATGACTTCCCTGCGTAAACAATCATATTTGTTTATTTTTTATTAAAATAAAAGTATATAGGCTATAAACATAAAAGTTTTATTGCACTTTATGCTCATTGCATTCTTTGCTGATGGAATTGTCTTAAAGCCAGTTTAGGCCCATTTTAATACACACATCTGTCAGTTTATACCCAAAATTTCCCCCAGAAAATTACAGTGTAGGTCACACTGACATTGTAAAGAAGTTCTAGAGCTGAAAGGCTAATTTCCGTCTTGTTTGCTGCATAAACACTCCTCTCTTTTGGCTCCAGCTGTAGAAAGAAAGAGTCCTCTGAGTCTCAGCAAACACCAGCACGAGGTTCACGGACTCTCGGAGTCGTAAGAGGACTTTCATCTGTCCATCCTTCACGTGCAGCTTCATCAGGAAGTTCTGGATAAAACACACAAGGATGTTTCACGACATCGTGGAAAAGTGGGATCTGAAGCTGTGGAGACACCACAGAGGATTTCTGCAATATTTGCAGTAGATTTTTATTGCTATAAATGGACTGCGATTTGTCGGAATATTCTCTTGTTAGTAAAGCAACATTGTTAGAGCCATTCGCCATGTGGAAATGAAATGAAACTGTCCATGTCATTGCATTTTCGTGTCTGTATGATACCGGATGGCACATTGAGTTGGCATATATACATATCTATTTTTATAAATTCATTTCTGCTCAATAAAGGCATGTGAAAAGTGAACTGTGTCCCAGCATCATCAGCCCTCACCAGATCACATGTTTACAGAGAGATTATTATGGGATTCGCGGTCGGTGTTTGTTCACGCTGAACACTATAAACAGATGGACGATGCTATCAAACGTTTCCATCCACATTGACCTTGTAATGCGCATAATATTTCCACTAAATTACTTTTTTTTTTTTTTTTTTACATTTTTGGCGAGTAGGCCTAAAGAACACGGTGCACATTAACAGGCTATGTGCTAAATAAATATCCCACAAAACAATGGAAATGTTACGTAGAACAACATTTTAACGAATGAAGGAGAAAATGCATCCATACTATATTTCCTGGCGGGAATTTAGCCATGCCCAGACAATTTTTATTTAATGTTTTTAATTTTTGCATTTTGAAATTGAGTGAATGGGCTACATTTTTATTTGCTTTGTACAATTTTAACTTTATTGTAGGCCTAAATGGTCTTTATTTTTACTAAAAATAAATCCAAAACCTTAAAATTTACTTCAATTTGCGATACTAATTTGTCTATTGGTTAATTTTATATATATGTTTATTGTATGCGTTCCAATTTTACCTTGTTAGTTGTTCGATAAAAATAAACACATTATAACTATAATTAGGCTATAATAATAAAGCCAAAAATTGAGGCTTACGTTTGATGTTTTAACGCTTTTTAAAAGGAACATCTGGCGTTTATAATTTTCTTAGCCTCCCGCGATATATTTGACATGTTGTAGTCAAACAGTTAACAGATAAATCCCGCGATATATTCTGTCAGATGAAGTGAAGTGTGTTCAACATGATATCTGTTTACTTTTAGGACAAGGATTCATAATTGAAGGTACATTAAGTCATTTGAACATTCGTTAAATAGCCTGTGCTACTTTATTAGACTTTTAGATAAAACGCTTTTTTTGGTAACGCTTTATAATAAAGTTTCATTATTTGATTTCTTTAGTAAATATGAGCTAACAATAATTCACAGCATTTATTAATCTTAATTCATGTTAATTTCATCCTTATATAATACATTATTAAAATCAAAAGTTGTCTTTGTTAACACAGTTAATGGAACTAACATGAAGGACTGTATTTTTACTAACTAACGTTAACAAAGATTAATAAATATATAACAAATGTGCTGCTCATTGTTAGTTCATGTTAGTAATACATTAACTAATGTTAACAAATGAGACCTTATTGTAGACTAAAGTGCAACCATCAAAAGAGCGAGAAACTATCCAAATGTTTTATTACAGATTTGATCACCATGCATACTATTTGTAGATTTAAGCATATTATATGCATCACTTGCCATGGGTATTTACACAGAGATAGGCTATATCAAATAAAACTACACCCTGAAATGTCCTGGAATAAAGTTGGTCATCATAACCGGTAATGCTCCTGTTCAGCAGAATGTTCTCATCTCAACTCTTCTCCCTTTACTCTGAGCTGTCGTGTGAGCTCAGGCATGTCTGGTAATGTGAGATGCAAACATCTCTGTGTCTGTTTGGGTGTTCAAGATCTGAGAAGACGTCCGCCACTATAAGTTCAGTTATGCTTCAGCTCAGTTTATGATCAATAAGCAAAAATCCAAAATAAGTTATTGAGTTCCAGTATGTTCCATAAGACAATGTTTGAAATATTAGACTCGGGTCCAAGCAGTCAAAAGTGACAGATTAATGTAATTCTTCGTTGCAACAGTGTCATTATGATTAAGTTATTAAGTTTGAAACTGAAAATCAAGAATTTTTCTAATTCAATTCTGCAATATAAACAGTTTTAGGGTTTAAAAAAATGTAAAACAAAGTTATAACTATAACGAGAATATATATATATATATATATATATATATATATATATATATATATATATATATATATATATATATATATATATATATATATATATATATATATATATATATATATATATATATATATATATATATATTCAAATAAAACAAATATAATAAAATTAACAATCTAAATAAAAAAAAAACTAAATTAATTACCATTATTCAATTAGCATTATTACTATATAAAACAAAATGACATACAACTATATAGGCTACTACATAAAACTGGAAATATTTGTTATTTTCTTAGCAAAAAAAGTATTTTATGCTCACCAAGACTGCATTTATGTGAAAAACAGTACTATAGAAAAAACATTGAATATTACAATTCAATATGTTTTTTATATATTTTAATATCTTTTATTCCTGTGATCAAAGCTGAATATTCAGCATCATTACTCTAGTCTTCAGTGTCACATGATCCCTCAGAAATCATTCAAGACATTTATAATGTTACAAAATAATTATTTTTCAAATAAATGCTGTTCTTTGAACTTTCTATCTATCAAATAATCTTCGGGAAAAATCATCTGTCATGATCAGCAACTGTTTTTGATAATAATAAGATATGTTATTATTTTTTGATAATAATCAGACAGACAGACAGATAGACAGGCAGACAGAGAGATGGACAGACAGACAGTCAGACAGATAGACAGGTAGACAGGCAGACAGAGAGATGGACAGACAGACAGACAGACAGATAGACAGGTAGACAGGCAGACAGAGAGATGGACAGACAGACAGACAGACAGACAGGTAGACAGGCAGACAGACAGACAGATAGACAGGTAGACAGGCAGACAGAGAGATGGACAGACAGACAGACAGATAGACAGACAGGCAGACAGACAGACAGACAGACAGACAGGTAGACAGGCAGACAGACAGACAGACAGACAGATAGACAGGTAGACAGGCAGACAGAGAGATGGACAGACAGACAGACAGATAGACAGACAGGCAGACAGACAGACAGACAGACAGACAGGTAGACAGGCAGACAGACAGACAGACAGACAGACAGACAGACAGACAGACAGACAGGCAGACAAACAGACAGACAGACAGACAGACAGGTAGACAGACAGACAGATAGATAGACAGACAGACAGACAGACAGACAGACAGACAGACAGACAGATAGACAGGCAGGCAGACAGACAGACAGACAGATAGACAGGCAGACAAACAGATGGACAGACAGACAGACAGATAGACAGGCAGGCAGACAGAGAGATGGACAGACAGACAGGCAGACAGACAGACAGACAGACAGGCAGACAGACAGACAGACTGACAGACAGACACACAGACAGACAGATAGACAGACAGACAGGCATACAGACAGACAGACACACAGACAGGCAGACAGATAGACAGACAAACAAACAGACAGACAGACAGATGGACTGACAGACAGGCAGACAGACAGACAGACAGACAGACAGGCAGGCAGGCAGGCAGGCAGGCAGGCAGGCAGACAGACAGGCAGACAGACAGACAGACTGACAGACAGACACACAGACAGACAGATAGACAGACAGACAGGCATACAGACAGACAGACACACAGACAGGCAGACAGGCAGACAGATAGACAGACAGACAGACAGACAGATGGACTGACAGACAGGCAGACAGACAGACAGACAGACAGACAGGCAGGCAGGCAGGCAGGCAGGCAGACAGACAGACAGACTGACAGACAGATGGACAGACAGACAGACAGACAGACGGGCAGATGGACAGACAGACAGACAGACAGACAGACAGACAGAATGTTTCAGACTATTGGGTCCTATTGTGAGTTTAAAGCATGATAATATTCATATTAGGTTTTTTTAAGACTTTGCAGGCAAACAAAGAGCTGGTAAAGAAATAGATCACATCTTTAAGCGCCTTAATCCACGTCTCAGACATAATCCTAAAGAAAATCCTAATTTTCTGATGATGGTGAATGAACACGCTCTCAGCATCACAAGGAGAGTCGAATGTCAAAACCTGAAGGGAATTATGGGGTATTATGGTCCATGCTCTGTTGTGTATAACTAGTTTGACTTTTGTTAGTTATGATTGTCCTCCACACCTCGGAACGTCATTAATCTTGTCCAAGTCAAACACGATTAGCTGTATTTCAGGCCACAGGGTTTGAATGTCTCAGCAGCGCAGACAGCAGGCGCCGTGAGATGCTCTGTACAGTCAGAGCGTGAAACCACAGCCTGACGTCTCCTGCCGCACTGCCTCTCACACACATACACACACTTCATACACACATATTCAATACACTAACAAAGCAACATCATAATGGTTCAGCTCAAACAGTCTTACTCAGTCCTCAACATCTCATAGACCAGCTGATGGGTTGCCATAATTGTGCATTGGATAAAAAAAATAAATAGGCTTATCAAATTTTAAAAGGAAGAAGGAAACACTTTCATATCTTTTGTTGTCACTGACGTCAACGCTTTTGTGTCCAATCAAACTCTTCAGTATTTTGATTCAACATGGACAGGTTGCGTGACAAGCCCTCATCTTCAAAAACCATGAACAAAACTCCTCAAGTTACATAAAAAAGGTGTCATTAAAGATATCATTAATGTTTGGGGCTGAACACTGTAAACCCGAATAATTGGGCAAAACTCAAAAAGTTTGAGGTACATCAGTTACATGCAATTTTTTAAGTTAAGAAATTCAAAGTTTAAGTAAGAAGAACTGGCAGATTTTTATTTCATACTTGTGTATTTTAATTGCTCTTAACTTGAAATATTTGAGTAAGCTAACGTACATTTCACAAAAGTATCGTTTCACATCAACGTAAATATTTTTAGTCGTGGAAACTTCGCTAATAATTCAGTAAATGCTAAATTGCTAACACAATTCTCCCATTAATCTTGCACACACAAAAAAAACATTATATAACTCTTCATTTTAGCATTTTCTCGCTCTTTTGAGTGTCATGGCAAAGCATGCTGGGAAATAGAAATCCCAGGCCAGTTTCGGTTAAATTTAAGTTTGTCTAAATTAAAAGAAATAAGAACTCAAAATAAAAAGAAGGTTCTAAATACTCATAAAAGTGAATTTGATTGAACTAATTTGTTTAATTTAAGTTTACCCTACGAGTGTTAGTGTTTACCGTGGTACGTGTAACTCATCACCTTAAAATAAAGTGTACCCATACTATTCAATTATTCATATTATCATGAACTGTATAGGCGCAATAATTTTAAAGAAGTTTAAGAATTTTTGTTTTTAATAATAAAAATGTATTGTATTTTATATGTAAATGTCTATATTTCGACATGAAAATAGCCTAACCAGTAATATTCACTGTAAACTTAGTTGTTAAAACAAATTGAGGTAATACATTTAAAGAAGCAGAACTTGCAGATTTTTACTTTGTAATCATACTAATTTCTCTGAGCTTCTCTTTTTCTTTGTAGTGGAAAATTGATAGTTTTTACTAGCTCATTCAATAAATGCCACCAAATTGGTTACACAATGCTTTGTAGAATTAGCACAGCACTTGATGAGAGCAGTACAATACATTCAATATCTGTTCTTAAAATAATCTACTCCACTCGTCATTATGGAAACCCTACAAAAACAAAGTCTTCTAACTAACATAACCAAACATCAAACACTACTAAATCTGCCACTTAATGGTAAGCTTGACCAAAAAAAAATATTTAAAAAAATTAACGCTTAATTTTGGCATTTACTGTCCCTTTTGAGTGTCATGGCAAAGCATCCTGGGAAATAGACACCCAGTCCAGTTTCAGTTAAATCTAAGTTTGTCTAAATTTAAAGATAACAAGTTCATAAAACTCAAAACAATAAAACAATTCAAAATGTGTCCCTTCTGTGAACTCAAAAGAAAAAGAGAGTTCTAAACATTCATAAAACTTAATTTGTTGGAACTAAATTGTGTAATTTGAGTTGGCTCTACTCAAACCAAAAATCACCATTAAATAAAGTGTAACCCAATTTTGTGACAGCACTTAATGTCAATGTAAAAACCTTTTAGTTTTTTAATTGGATGTATCAGTCAAGCACATCACAGATTCTGTCTAATCCAAAATCATAATCAAGGGATCTTATTGAGATTTAAACTTTTATCCAACGTGAATTCATTGCATTCAGGCTACACATGTACTGTTAAAAATGTTGTGTGACAGTATATTCCAGATCAATAGTCACTAGAACATCATATATCTGCATATATACAGCAGTGCGGCATGAGGTAAACGTATTTTTGGTTCACTTTTAGCAGTTTGCGGTGATTGTTTATTTTGTAATGTTTATAATTAGTGTACACTGCAAGGCAAATTTTGAACTTTTGCAGTACAATCGACTTGGATGTTTAAGTTATTTCAACTTAAATTATGTTAAACTAACTTTAAAAAATGAGTTATGTCTTGTATAACTAATAAAAAAAGTTTAACATTTCTAAACTTATTTTGATGAGTTAAAACAATGTAAAAACACGTGTTGTCATAACTTATTGAACATATACGTTTTTAAGAGTCTATTATTATTATTATTATTATTATTTGAGTGTCACCATTGTTGTGTTTTGTTGAGCTGTGCATCATTATAGATGATGAAATAATTATAGATCAGTTGCAAGATAAATCTCAGAAGCTGCTTTACTATTGTGAAATATCATACAAACAATTTGAAATAAGATATTGATAAATCTTTATGCTGAAACACAGCTGTAATAGTATAGTTTGACTAACTAAAAACCAGACAATTAGCTTATTTTATATTCTAGATTGTCATTGTTTTACCAAATGTTTTCATTTGACACTTCTGACTTGGTTAGATCAGAAATGTGAATATGAATATAAGGTCCAAGATCCCAAGCTAATGGAGGACTGATCACCATCACGGTGACTTTTACACACTAAACAATATCATTTCTAAAATACATTTATTCATAGCAAAGCAAGAGCAGTATATTACTGTGATGTCAGCATAATTAGTAATTCATTCAAAAATGACCCAGCATGCATTGATTTAACTGGACATTTTTGACTAATTTATTGTAAAGTAGTAGCCTACTCTTTAATCCTGTAAATTCCTGAAAATGTTTATTGTCTGTTTTAATGTTAGCTGAAACACTTCATAAAACCCCTATTTAATTATGTATTGTAACACAAAGGAATCGCTGAATCTTTTTGTTTACAGTTCATTGAGTTCAAAAGAACAAGTTCGGTAAAACGAGCCTGCACTTCCCAACACTAAAGTCCCTGACACCAAATGCACCATTGAAATAAAGAATCACAAAATGACTCCTCTCTATACTTCCCCATTCATCAAACACATCCTGATGTGGAGCTTCATGGGAAATGAGCTAATGGATCCTCATGTGCCCTCAGCAGTTTAGGGTTACTCTGTTTGTTGAGCACTTATGCAAGTGTGTGGTTTGTCCATCTATTTCTGTCGTTTAGCCCCTCTCGGTCTCCAAGCCTGTCTTCTCTGAACAGTCTCTGTTTGCTCTTAGGCCTGCGGTTCTGATCCAGCACCCTCAGCACTTCTTCTGTTTGTTTGGGTGATATGCAGGCTTGGCTGTGAAAGATGACGGGACAGACTGACCTTTTAGAAGTCCGGCATACTAAAGAATATATTGTCCAGTCCATGAATCGATGGGTTTTATACTCTCTCAGAAAAAAACGTACAAAATCTGGGGCGATACCTTTTCAAAAGGTAAACTTTGGTACATATTGGTAACTTAAAGGTAATAAAATTATTGTATTAATGATTACCATGGTTTTAATGGTATTAATGATTACACTGTAAACCTGAATGTTCAAAGTGATTAAATAGATTTAGTAGTGTATACTCGAAGTTTTAGAAAAAGTTCTACTAACTTAATTAATTCAAGTTGATGTAACATGGTCTTCCTTTTGAGTATTTTAACTAATATTTTTTGATTAAATGGAACTTTTTTTGTGAATAAGTAAGCATAACTTTAAAAAAACATAAATTAAATCTAACTTAATATAATTAAGTAATTACATGCTGAGAAAGAAATATACAGTGCCTTGCGAATATCTGGCCCCCTTGAACTTTACGACCTTTTGCCACATTTCAGGCTTCAAACGATTTTTGAAGAATCAACAACAAGTGGGACACAATCATTAAATTTATTGAAATCTCTCTCTCTCTCTCTCTCTCTCTCTCTCTCTCTCTCTCTCTCTCTCTCTCTCTCTCTCTCTCTCTCTCTCTCTCTCTCTCTCTCTCTCTCTCTCTCTCTCTCTCTCTCTATATATATATATATATATATATATATATATATATATATATATATATATATATGAGGTAGTGTATAATTTCAGCATGTGCAGGAAAATTATTCATTACATTTATTAAGGGGGATATTAAAATGGGACAAAATGCTAAATTATTCATCTTACCTACTGGGCTAGGATATTATATATATATATATATATATATATATATATATATATATATATATATATATATATATATATATATATATATATATATATATATATATATATATTGTAGTGGAAAATTGATAGCTTTAGCTCATTCAATAAATGCCACCAAATTGGTTACACAATGCTTTGTAGCAATAGCATAGCACTTGCTGAATGAGGAGAGCATAATATATATAATATCTTAGCCCAGTAGGTAAGATGAATAATTTAGCATTTTGTCCCATTTTAATATCCCCCTTAATAAATGTAATGAATCATTTTCCTGCACATGCTGAAATTATATCTAAATACACTACCCAGTCAAAAAAGAAAAAAGAAATGTTGTGATGTTAATTAATCAAGAGGTGCATCTTTCGTCCAGATCTTGTATTTCCAATGCAAGAGTCCAGCTCTCTGTAAAGTCTCCTCCAGCACATCCCAAAGACTTTTCTCAGAGGAGTCGATTCATGAGTGGAAATGATTCTTCATTCTCCCTCAACCATTCTCTCACAATCTGAGCCGATGAATCGTGATATTGTCATCCTGGAATATGGCCATGATGTGTCTTCCTACATGGATGTTTAAGAAATGAAAAGCTACATACTCCATTTTTTGCCAAACATTTAACGCGCTAGAAACATGTCACAGCAGTAATGATCCAATCATAGACTCTTTGTGCATTTGGGTCAACTTCCCCTATCATACACAAAACCTCTCAGAAAATGCTGAATACTGGTTTTTTGTTTTTCTAACACTGATCTAGCAAGAGCCAAACAGGCTGTACATTTTGTGCTCTCAAGTAACTGAAAATCCTCCCCTCTCACCAGCAGCCCACCCTATATGACTTCCCTCTATCCCATAATGCAATGCTCCTAATGTTAACAGCTTCCTCATCTGTGGGCAATGCAAGAAACAGATGCGAAAAAACTGCAGCACAATGCCAGTGTTTCTACAAAATGAACGTTAATATGCAGTTGGGTCTTCATTTAAGAAAATTGAAATGCAAGTTGGATAATTACTCATTTATATATAGAATGTGTGTGTGTATATAGGCCTATATATAAAAGCAGAAAGCTTTAAAGCATCTTTTAGATCCTTCAGGCAAGAGCATTATTAAAAAGTAGTATTTTGCCATAATAAATGAAGGTTTGTGTTTCCACAGATGCAATTGACTAACTAGTTTTGATTACATTCTTCTGAAGAAAAAGAGACGCCTTTGCTTGTTAAAAGGCATTATGAGACGGTCTGTGCTTTCAACAGTGTTTAAAGGTGGGTCTATTTCAGAATCATCGACCATGATTGAAAGACCTGGATAAGAGCTTTTTGTGGTCATGTGACACCAACTTGTGTTTCATCTTTTACACTGACACTCGGCTGACCTTGTAAGAGTGTTTCATTTGTAACGGTGGTTGGCAACCGTCAAACTCGTTTTTCCACCGCAGTGACACGACTGTCTCTAATCTGAGCTCCACTAAACTCAGTCTGCACATTAGACAAAAGAAAGAAAGAAATGAAAAGAAAAGCGAGGTATTGAGATGCTTTTCATTGATGTCATTGTGTTGATTGCTCCTGAAAACATGGTGTGAATATGTCTGCGAGTCAAAGGCATCTTTAATGAAAAGCTGCACGCACACATGAACTGAACCGATCGCTATCTCCTCCTGAGGAGAGAAAATTCAAGTCTTGACTGTAATCGGGAAATTCCATCTCCACTTACTGGCTGACGTCCACAGAATATCTCAGGCCACCGATATAGAAAGAAAAGGCCCACTTTACAGCACCTCCAAAAGCCTGTGTGTGCACAGAAACGTGCAAAATAATACGATAAAATAAAGTGTTTTTTAATAAATAGATAAATTACATTTAAATAAAATGTAATTATAAATTTCATGTAATAGAATAAAACAACACTAAAATAGAATAATAACATTAATAACATTTTTAAATAAAATAAAATTTTAAATAAAAATTATGCGATGAAAATAAACAGTTCTGTAGGAGCACAACAATTTCCAAACAAATGATTTTAAAAGGGTTGAGCCATTTAAAAAAGTAAAAAAGTGTCTGTCTAAACGCTAAATCACCTCTTCAAGTCTAAATTTGCTCAGTCCAATCTAGTCACACTTCTGCAGATCATTTACTTTAGACTGAAAAATCTGTCATCATACACCCACTCTCATGTCACTTGAAACTCCTATGACTCTTTCCCCAATGAACACAAAGGAGCTATTATCAAAATATCACGTTTTTCATGCAACAAAAATGAATAGATCGCTGCGGTCAAGGTCAGATGCAGTTTTAATTTTATTAAAAGAAATAAAAAAAACTATTGTTTGCAGTTTATTTTGCTTTATTCTTTAGTCATGTCTTATCTCGCCTAGGGAAAAAAGTGAGCCCTCAACCGGTGTCCTTAAAAAAAGTGCATGACGCCCCTGTGTGTGTCCCATTTTACCTTATCAGCAGCTCTGAGCTGCTGCACTGATGGCAGTGTCTGATAGCAGAGAGTGTTGTGAGTAGCCAACCCCTCATGGAAATGAACCAGGGAACAGATCACAACCAACAGGCACAGAGGTGCTGACTTTACCCTGCCGTGCCACACAGCACGACCCCATTCCTCCATTTCCCACTTTATCTCCAGCCATGGCAAACGACTGTGAACAATTATCAAGGGCACAGTACTGATTCTCTAATAGCTCCATTAGCAAGAGCGATTCATTTCTGACGCTAGGTGCTGGTTTAATCCGAAAACATCAGTGCTGAGACGGCACATTCTGCAGCACTGAATCAGAAAGGCTTTAGATTTCTTGAAATAGATTCAGAGCAATGCAAACTTCAGTGTTTTAGACACACTTATAATTGTATCAATGTGTTGAGTTTAGATCTGTGCTCTCTTATTCACATATGCTATGGTTTTAACAGTGCCATAACTTTGACCCTGTTTATACCTGGCATTAACATCATTTTTTTGTGATTTGATCACAAAGCACTAAATACAGATGTAAACGGGATCTAAAATACTCATGATCGATCACTGAAACCACAAAGGCTGCATTTACACTGCAGGTCTTGAAGCCCATGCCGATTTGTTAACTAGCTATATCCGATTTCTTTTAAAAGTGACCGATATCTGCATTTGTACACGTAACAAAACAACACAAGGTAGATGTACTGAGCCGGAAAAGCTTAGGCCGAAAAGGAAGTAAAAATGGTGATTTTTAATCGCGCTTTGCAATGGACGCAAACGAAATGAGCAAAACATTGAGTTGAGCCCTATGGTTGAGCCTATGTCCTCCACTGCCCCGTTGAAAAGAGTCATGTGATCGCGTTTGGTCACCTGACTTGATGTCATTCGCCACTGTCGCTTTTCAGTGACATATAACTTGCATTGACAGGAATATCTGATCTGTTCGCTTACATTGCAGATATGAATGCATGTGTCCGATTCATATCAGATTTATTTTCACACATGAATGAGTCCTGAAACCGATCTGAGAGTATCTGAATCTATGTGCCTTTTTTCCTGCTTGTGCCACATGGGAGGAAAAGATCAGAACTGGGTCACTTGAACCATGCAAATCAATGCAACCATTTAGAGGTTGTCAGAAACTCAACTAATGTGTAGTGTAAATGCTATCCATCCTGATCAATGCCCAACTTAACAATCGTTCTGCGCAAAAGTGCACATAAACAAGCAATTTAAACTATGCCATGTTTTACTAAAACCAAGCAGCAACCTTGTGGTCTCTCTCTTGAATCCAACACAGAAGCGACTTAAATTTCAATGTATCGACTGTCCGCTAGAGACAGGCTCCTGAAGGGAGTCAATCCATAGATAAGACATTTTAAAGAATGTTTGTAATCAAACAGTGGACAGTAGTCATTGACTTCCATAGTAGGAAAAAATAGGTTACAACATTCTTTAAAATCTTTTTTTTGCATTCCACAAAAAAAAAAAAAAAAAAACTCAAACAGGTTTGGAACACATGAGGGCGAGTAAATGACAGTACATTTCCCTTTATTGTTTTAGGAAACTCTGATGACCCCATTGACCTAGCAGTTCAAAAACTTAAGCAGAAAATAAGAAAAGAAATTAAAAAAAAAAAAAAAAAATATATATATATATATATATATATATATATATATATATATATATATATATATATATATATATATATATATATATATATATATATATATATATATATAAATATATATATATATATATATATATAACATTTATTTTCTTATTTATATATATAGAAATGATACAGAAATGAAAATATTTATCTTCATTTCTGCTTATATATAAGCAGAAATGAAGATACATATTTTTAAATCACTGCCAATATCCTGGGAGAAAATGTACATAGTACCGGTTCTCTAAAGCATCTTTAAATCACATTTCAATTAAGGTCAGTGTTAATAGCATGTACGGCAAAAATGCAAGTGGGTCTCATGGGGAGACGGCCCTCAAATCTCATTCTGTTTCCTCTCTCATGAAACTCGAAGCTTCAGCGTCGACAGACAGGTGAGTGGACGAGCCACCCCTCATTCCCAAAAGAGCTTTAAAAGCTTCACTCCTAATCCCTTAACTAAATATTTTCAGATTATTCAGTCCGTTGATGCGGTGAGTGTTTGCTCCTCCGGAGATTAAGAGATCAGGAATGCTCAGGTGGGAATGTGAAGGTGAAGATCATGACCGAGACGAGCGACAGCAAAGACACCTAGAGGAAAATGTTATTGCTCAGATGTTGCTCTTTCATATCGCAGGTGTTTTATGTTTCAGTGCCTTTTTTGGGGGTCATTTTCTCCATTTTTTTCTCCATGCATTTCATTTTGTAGCAAACGATTGAGAAATTAAAAAGATCTCATTTGTGATTTGACTGAATAAAATGTTATTGTGAAGCCAGTAGTCTTCATCTCATCCGTCACTTATGTGTGTGTGCCAAGTGAGTGTGGATGTGTTGTTTCCTCTCAGCTCATCGGCTCTGAATAGGTTCTGTGTACACACTAGTGTGTGAGAGAGAGATGCATCGAATGGGGGCTCATTCAGGACCTGCAGTGGAGGAGGATGTTTTCAGCCCTTCTGGGTGGTACTGTGGACGCCCCTGATGCAGATAGTATTGTCAATGTGAAAAGGTGATGTGTTACAAAAGAAAAGAAGGAAGGGCGAGAGAGATGCATGCTGGGATACATGTGCAGGTATACTGTCTGCGACAATGGGGCTCTTTGGCTCTAGAGAGACTTATCTATGTATACACTAGTAACCAGTAGACGAACGCACACACGCAAATGCTCAAACCTTCACATGTACATGTAAAATTCTCTCATTTTAATCAGATATCTTAAAGGGATAGAGCACACACAAATTAAAATTCTGTCAATTATTCTGTCATCATAGATGCTGCGTGACACGAGAATGAACCTCATTGGTTCTCTCTGAAGCTCAAACGTGCGGCGTAACACGAGAATGAACCTCATTGGTTCTCTCTGAAGCTCAAACGTGCGGCGTAACACGAGAATGAACCTCATTGGTTCTCTCTGAAGATCAAACGTGCGGCGTAACATAAGAATGAACCTCATTGGTTCTCTCTGAAGCTCAAACGTGCTGCGTAACACGAGAATGAACCTCATTGGTTCTCTCTGAAGCTCAAACGTGCTGCGTAACACGAGAATGAACCTCATTGGTTCTCGCTGAAGCTTAAACGTGCTGCGTAACACGAGAATGAACCTCATTGGTTCTCGCTGAAGCTCAAATGTGCTGCGTAACACGAGAATGAAGCTCATTGGTTCTCGCTGAAGCTCAAACGTGCTGCGTAACACAAGAATGAAGCTCATTGGTTCTCGCTGAAGCTCAAATGTGCGGCGTAACACGAGAATGAAGCTCATTGGTTCTCGCTGAAGCTCAAATGTGCTGCGTAACACGAGAATGAACCTCATTGGTTCTCGCTGATGCTCATACGTGCTGTGTAACAAGAGAATGAAGCTCATTGGTTCTTGCTGATGCTCATACGTGCTGTGTAACAAGAGAATGAAGCTCATTGGTTCTCGCTGATGCTCATACGTGCTGTGTAACACGAGAATGAACCTCATTGGTTCTCGCTGAAGCTCAAACGTGCTGTGTAACAAGAGAATGAAGCTCATTGGTTCTTGCTGAAGCTCAAACGTGCTGTGTAACACGAGAATGAACCTCATTGGTTCTTGCTGAAGCTCAAACGTGCTGTGTAAAACATTCTCACAAGTCAAGCAAACAACCTTGAGCTTCCGTTTACCCAGTCCCACTGAATTTTTGGGTGAACTATCCCATTAATATCTTGGGGGACTATATGTTAAAATTATCATAATTCTAAACAACATTTAAGACTTTTTAGTTTGTAAATAGGCACTTGTGTCCACTGTTCACAGACACAAAACTGTCCTTGACTGATCAAAAGGTCCCAAAGAAAATAAAAACCCACTTGACCCACTGTAAAAACGGTACAGTCACACTCATTAGTTTACAATAAACAGATTAAGAAATGCAATTAAACGTGATCTTAGGAGTTATACGTCTCACCTCTCAAATCACCCCCTCATTTGTTCCATGTCGGTGATAAGAGGCTTTAATCATCGGCTCGGTCTCAGGAGAAACAGTCTGACGTTCATGGTCTGCCTACAATATCTTTGCTAATGGGTTCAGGCCGCAGTCTCACCAGATATTACAAGGATATCAATGACAGGAGCCTGTCGACTATCAGCCAATAATGTTAAACATGAATATTAACATTTACTCGGTTAGTAGAAAAAATAAAATAATGCCAGACAAAGGCAGAATAATGCTGAAAACTAACAGCAGCTAAATGATAAATGACATGATTGCATTGTACATTTTAATATTATAATAGCCTATTTACTATAAAGTTTTGTTTAAGTAAAATCTACTTACATATACAGCCAAATATGTCCAAACAAACATTTGCCTAATGCTCATTGATTTGAAATGCTATAAAGCACTTACAGACTGCTTTAGACAGTCGAGGTGTGGGAAGAGAGGCAGCTTTTATTAGACATTAAAAAGAGAGACTGATTAACTGCAGGTGTCAATTTCCATTTACATTTACTTCTGTTGATCTTCTGCTTGATTGAGTTTTAATAGGCGGCCAGAGCTCAGGAAAATGGCGACATGGTCTTACAAATCATGTCGACATGTGGTTCGATTGGACATATTTGTAGCTTTAGAGTGGTCTGTTTAGCACTATTATATTATTATAAGCAGTGATGGACAGTAGCATTCCTAAAGCGCAGCAAGCTAAAGCCACAATATGTAATTTTCCACCGCTAGAGGTCACTTATTCAAAACAAAGGCATAGCTTGATGATGCCTGGATTTCATCGAGCTTTTATTTTGCCACAGACGAGAGCTTTTGCTTTTTCCGGCCATGTGTACGCAGCACTGTTTTATCATATTAGATCCATTATTTGATTGTGTTGAAAGTTGTTATCATGCTTCTATTCTATTCATGTGCATCTACTATGAGACAGTTGTTCACACTGCAGTGAGCTAGATTGATAGGCATGGTAAAACTGATGGTAAATCAAGAACACCAGATTTAAACAACAAGACTGACCGTGTTGAGTTTAAAACAATTCTTTTTTTGTCGATGAATGTATCCAAACAGTTGCTCATCTGTCTAATAAAACACTAATGTATTGCTCATAGTTAATGTTAAATGAAACCTTGTAAAGTGTTGCCCTAAACACAATGTTTAGCCTGATAGAGAAAAATATATATTGTTGATAAAATATATAAATATTTTTAAATGCATCATTGTTTAGTAACCTCTGTTGAGTGACATTGAGAAAAACCCACAAAAATATATATTTTTTCTATTAATTCGTTCATTCATCGTTACATCTCACAATAATATTTGTCTGTTAAACAAAAATTAAGTAAGTAATTACTAAAGCTGCAAGATATAACCGCAAATGAAATAAATATATTTTAACAAGCTATTGTAACATAATAGGAAACCGTTCGGCCGCTCATTTCTCCAAGCTGCAGTGAGTGACCCAGTGACCTCTGTTTCTATATTAAAGCATCTTTGGGGTTTCAATGGTTTCGACAAAAAAAAAACGGAACTCGAGGGGTGTGTGGTGTCATGGACTGGCGACGCATGGTCCATGTCCTGGTTAAAATTGTTTATTTCTCTGGATTTAAACATTTTTGGAAAAATTTTGAATAAAGTACACAAGTCAACAAAATATATAACATTGTTCAAATGGTTTTTGGATATTTTAATCAAAAAATCTTATAGTGTGCCTTTAATTTAACCATGGACTAACTACATTTCTCAGTAGCTATGGCATCGTTGCTATTTTTAAGTCATAAAGCTTTCAGTTATGTAGATTTTTTTTTATTAAAAACATAGCTAGCAGGTATTTCAGAAAAACAAAAACAAAAAACTTGTGCACCGGCTGCTCAGAATCAGAACAGGCGATGTCCGATTTAGAAATGACTTTTTCGAATCACTTCATTTCGGCAGTTCTGCCCGCCAATCATGGAAGTCACACGTTATTGATTTGAGTTTGAGTCTCTTCATAAGCTAAGAACACTTGAAAATCTGATCTCTTGGTGGCGCTATTGATTTTGAGAACCCTCTACTTGGCTCAAATGGGGTCAGGTGACATTAAACCCCATTTTAATTCAGCATGTGTTGTCCAGTACACACATCTCCATGCCTCAGGATACAGTAGGGTCAGTATTATGATTATCATATTCCAGGTGCATGAGATTAGTAAGCTTTATAAGAAAATAAACGGGAAGAAGTAGGCTAGGCCTAATTATTCAATGTTTGTATTTCGTCAGTCCGAAAATAACTGCTTTCATATCGAAGATACCCAACATATTCAGGTGAGGAGACAAGTTCATGTTAGCTAGTGAGAACTTTCTGCTTGTGGTTTGGATTTGTTTTGTTTGGCCAATAATAATGGCGTCTGAATGATCATTACACTAGATTCTATATTTATGATTGACTCAAGTCAATCAAATGTGAATGCGATGAGCTCGTAAGACTTAAGAAGTGGGAAGTAGGAAATTTCTGATAGCACGTGAAGGCAGCATAAGTAAAAAAAAAAAAAAAAAATTAAAAAAAAAAAACCATTTTTTTTACAGTCTATGGTAAAAACCTAGAAACCCCGGAAAATCACCTAGAACATTCTAAATGCATAGCGACAGAGGCCTTTTCGGTGTATTGTAACATTCTAAAATTAATTAAAATGTTAACATTCCAAAGAGTTAGTGATTCTGAAACAGAATGTTGCATGTCTGATGTGCGTTGATGTATTTAAACGACATCTGTCAAGTTAGAGAGTTAACAGTAGAGTTGGAAATGCAAGGACTGGCATATTTTTGTCTTTGTTATGTGGCATGTTTGAACATGTAATAATTGATGACTTTGATCACATGAAAATATAAACATTTGAAAATGTCATGAGATCACAGAAAGACGGTGTTTTATTGTTAGTCTAACCAATAAACCAGCCAATAAGAACGTATGTTTTAGTCATTTCAAGTGTTTTCAATGAGGCATTTTGTTATTTTTTCCCTTTTAATGGACGCACAGCACACATTTGAGTGTTATGCAGGGAGGAAACTGCAGCAGACCACCCACCCCTGCACATCTGAAACGGGGTCCAGAGAGGGTAATTATGCTTTTTTTTCTTGGGTCATACAAGTCTTGCTCGTTAAAAAAATTAGAGGAGTGACGGGTGGTTGTATGCTGGAATATGCCAAAGACTGCTGGGTCAAGAAACTCATGGGCCAAATGAATTTTGCTGTTCATGAAGGATGTCATTCATATGATGATCGTCCTCATTGTGTGTGAGAGATCATCTTGCTCTGTGAATCTAATGACACCTGTCAAGAAGGTCAAGGTCTAGGTCATATTTTAACTTAAAGGGTTAATTCACCCAAAATTAAATTGATGTCATTAATGACTCCCCCTAATGTCGTTCCACACCCATAAGACCTCCGTTCATCTTCAGACACAATTTAAGATATTTTATATTTAGTCCGAGAGCGTATCTAAATGTATGCTCACTATGTCCAGAAAGGGAATAAAAACATAATCAGAGTAGTCCATATGAGACATCAGTGGGTTAATTAGTCTCTTGAAGCATCGAAAATACATTTTGGTCCAAATATAACAAAAACTACAACTTCATTCAGCATTGTCTTCAGATCGCGTGTCAAACTGCTGAAATCAAGTGACATTGGCGATCCGAATCATGAATCAATACGCTGATTCATAACCTTTTGAATTTTTATTTGAGGATTGAAAACAAACGAGGAAGAGAAGACAATGCTGAATAAAGTCGTAGTTTTTGATATTTTTGGACCAAAATGTTTTTTGGATGCTTCAAGAGACTCTAATTAACCCACTGATGTCTCATATGGACTACTTTGATGATGTTTTTATTCCCTTTCTGGACATGGACAGTATAGTGTGCATACACTTAGATACGCTCTCGGACTAAATATAAAATATCTTAAACTGTGTGTGAAGATGAACGGAGGTCTTACGGGTGAGGAACGGCATTAGGGTGAGGAGTTAATGACATCAATTTCATTTTTGGGTGAACTAACCCTTTAAAGCCAAATGAAAAAGATAGCATTAGGCACTACTTAAAATAATAGTCCACCTAAAAAAACGATGCTGTCTTTATTTACTCACCCTCATGGCAATTTCTCTTTTAAAAAAAATCCTGTTGTCATTGGTGTGCAGTGACTTCTGGGGTAGGCAAGCGGCGAAGGATCCATCTGTTCATTGCCAGTGAAGTGGCCTTAGCAGGGTGCAGCCTCTGAATTGGGACACAGCTAGAAGGTGCAAGATGCAGGCCGTAGGTAAGAGGGGGGGCGATGTGTGTCACAAAACCCGCACTGATCGCCGCTGTTTGTAAGCAAAGCCGAGCAGAGAGATTATCTGCTGTAAGAGCTGTGGGTTGTTGTAAATGATCTGTTGTGTGGGTGATAAACCCTGTCAAGCGCACCTCTAGCGCGGCACCTGGGCTTAAAGAAAGTCATGCTCGGATTTGTCTCTTGTGCAAGATTAAAATCAAGATGCGGTTGACTTCGGGGTAGGACTGAGGAGTTTGTTTAACTCTAATGAATAGTTCTAATTTTGCACAAAGATATTCCTGCAGGGATCTTTGGGAGTCCTGTGTATCCCAGGGTTTGCTTGGCTGCTACAGAATGAGATAGAGATGTTTTAATCATTGCAAACAATCCGTATAGGAAACTTTGAGCTGTGTGTGCATTTTTTGTGTATTCCTCACAGTGTTAATCATCAGCGCTAATTACAACAAACCCATGAACAGACTGACTGGAATCTGTAAAGATTCTGAGGACGATTGCGGCATAATGTACACAGCCAACCACAGCTTCGCATTCGGTTCATCCAAAAGAAACAGCAGGAAGCCCACAATAAATATTGTGACTGAAAATAGAAATAGCTTTAAATAGAATTTCCTTTTTATAACTCGTTGTGCACGTCTAACAAGCTCCATCAGCCAATCGATTCTGTCGTTACAGATTAAAGCAAATTACAGATCGAGAATTTGTTCTAATTGCTGCGATTAAATGGTTGGAAACGGGTGATAGCATCTCTCAGCCCTCCACCCACTAAAGAACGAGACTCAGCCATTAAATTATCCAGCTATCAGGAGTGGTGGAGTCCTGCTTTGAAGTTGTTGGTTTAGAGAAATGGCGGGCCTCGATTATGGGCAAAATTAGGGTGGCAGGCCGACCGGGAAGGCGCCGCGGCGTAAAGGGTCAACACCGAGAGAGGGCGGGAGCCAGTCGACATGTTACTGCCATTTCTGAGAATAATGTGTTGTTTCTGGAAACAGGCAAATTAATCTAATGGGTTTGTAAATGAATAAAATCCTATAGGCATGAAATAAACCTGAATCAAACTCATTCGTATTCGTCTGTTTATGGTAAAAACGTATGAATCTTGGTAAAGTTTTAGCATGGGTTCTAAAATGTCACCTGACCCCATTTGATAATCCTCAAAATCTCTAGCGCCACCAAGAGTTTCAAGTGCGCTTCAGCTTTTAAATTTTTTACTAAAATACCTTGATTTTTAGACCAAGTCAGTAAAATACTTTCATTAATTTAAAAAAATAAAAAAAGATTAATTACTAACAATTATTGTAATCATAACATTAGAAATGGGATCATATACTCTACCGTTCCAAAATGGGGTCAGTAAGATATTTTTATGTTTTTGAAAAGTCATAATAATAATTAATAATAACTGTTTTCTATTGGAATATATTTTAAAATGTGAATTTTCAGCATCATTACTCCAGTCTTCAGTATCACATGATCTTTCAGAAATCATCCTAATAATTTTTTGGTGAAATTATAATGTTCAAAAACACAGCTTTTTTTAAAGTAAAACAAAATTTTAATTTTTTTAAATGTATTTGTTGTCTCTTTTGATCAATTTTTATTACATTCTTGCTTTTTTAAAAAATCAATGTTATCCCAAACTTTTGAACAGTAGTGCTATAGGTCTTTATAGCACGAGAATGTAAATAAATGGTACAACAGTTAAATGTAGCCCTTTATGTTGCGGCTTCCATTTCTGTTCTCGTAATAGCCCACCTTGGTAAATGTGGGTTATCAAAAGACGTCAGGAAATCCTCAATTTCATCCACGGAAGGCTCATCTCCGAGTATGGATACGGAGTTTGGGCTGCCGTGAATTCCCTGTAGCCACAGACAGTTAAAGAGGCACTGATGCACACCGATCAGAACACATCATTTGGGCTGGAGCTCACACGGACAGATGGGAAAATGACAGGGTGAGTCAAACCAAGGGGAAGAATGGGTTTCCTGTGCACAGAATATTCCTGATCTATGATGATAGCGCAGGAATGACCGTCCACAATCAGGGCCCCTGGAGGGGAAGTCTCACAGAACAACATCTACAGAGGGCTCGGGCATAATCTTGTTCATCTAAAGGGACGCTAGAGTAGAGCAGGACACAAAATATTAATCAAATGTCAACACTTTTAAAAATAAAGGGGGTTTTCACACGGAAGAACTTTTGTCACAATCTAAAAAAACTGGGTTAATAGGACTGAACACGTCTTGGGTTAATTTTAACCAGAACATTTTGTTGTTTATTTAGCCCAGCATAATGGGTTGATTCATTTTTACTATACTACTACTACTCACTTATTTATTTACTTCATACATGAATTAATGTTTACAGATTATCTTAAATCCTCTCAATTTATACTTCACACATCCACTGGTTTTGCATGATAATTCATCATATTTTAAATTATAGCATATTGTTTTAATACATATTGCCTACATTTAGCTAATTTAACAAACATTAAAAGTCAAAAATCCTACATTAAGTAATAAATGTCCAAAGTGTAACCCGTCTCTGTTATCCTGTTTCTACCGTAACTGCGCTGGATATCGTGCCGGAGCTTGTATAGTGTTCAGCGGGGGACTTCTAACTTCAGACGCCGGATTGCGTTTCACTCGTAGCCAAAATATGCTGTGAGTGATTGGCTCCATAACCTGTCCATAAACAAACAGTGAACAGCTCTGAGGAGTGCGGATATATTCTAAAATCCCAAGTATATGTATTCTGTATCTTTTTGAATAAAATCATAAATGTTATGCAAAGGGAAAGGCATCAGGCGTTTCCATCATGTGAAAAGGCATACAGCAATTTGATGGACTTTGGCACCGCTCTCTCCTTTAAGAGTGTAACTGACAAACAATTGCATGGTGCACTTTTTTACTCAGGGCAAGACCTTTTCTGGATTGAGATAGCTTTAAATCGGGTCTGAATCCTGATATTGACATTGTCTTAAATCCAACCACAAAAAAATAGACCACACCTGTGGAAAAGTGTCCATTAAACACCCATCAGTGGGTTAATGGTGTGAATCTATTTGGATGCACTTGTTGTATATGTCACTAATGCTTTACAGTGACTGCTAGGCCCATATTTCTTTTCAACACCTAAAACCTGTAATACCCTGATGCAGGACTCTGAATAGACTCCGACATGCTGTTGTGTGTATATACACGTACGTCTATGTTTAGGTTACTAACAGGCCACCTAAATATTTATGTTACTAACATTTCATTGTGGTAACACCTCTGCGAGACAGGATGGCATCACTGAAATGTATACAGCGACATGTTCAACATACTGCCACTTTGATTTCAATTTAGCCCATTATCTGATTAAAAGAGGCAGGATTGAACGTTTACTATATCCGTATCTAATCTGACTGTCTCCTGGGATTAAACTAGAGATAGTTGGGGGTTTTCCAGCATCTCATTTGGGAATGTTTATGTAACCCTTACAATCATTTGGGCTGTTTGTTTCGGGTCCAGCCGGTGGTAATGAAGCCAGTTGAACTTAACTGCAAAGAAACCGTTTGAAAGCTCTGTTTGTTTTCACTCAGTCTTATCGAAAGATTTGAGAGCAATTACACTTTGATTTAATTGCTATTAGATTTAAACTGACTTCAGTCATCAGAAAGCAAGCCAAGAGCTTTAATGGAGTTTAGTAATCGTGGGTGGCATATGGTTAAAAAGTCTTTAAATGCAGTATCCAGAATTATTTGATACTATATAATTAATAAATATAAAAATGTGTTCTTGGTGTGTTAAAGGTGTGTGTATGTGTGCGTGCATGCGTGTGTGTTATATGCATCATGTTATCAAATTTATTACAATTTTCCTTCTTCACAAAAATGTCTGTCAAAAATAGGACAAAAAAATAGCTTTGAATTATTTTACATTTACTTTCAAATATTTTAAACCCGTCTATAATAAATTAAGGCATTGCAAATGCAGATTAGAATACTGAAATTGGGCATTTTACATGATCTTCACACCATGAAAATAACTAGATCATTTTTAAAACATTTAGCTTGTTATTTATCTTTGCAGACCTGCAATGATTCAGTTCTTTGTTAATCAACCAGTGCATGTTTTGGCTCACTCTGTCCTGTTTTATAGGCTAATATTTTCACATATTAAATGCATCCCAGCAACTTTATGTACAAAACATCAGGGGTAATGAACTTCGGTAATGTTTCAGTGAGAAAAATGTTTTAAAGACATTTTTGCATGTTAATTTTGCAGTACTGGAATGCAGTTAATATGAAAAACGGCCTATAGTTTAAGAGAATAATTTTTAAAAGAACAAGCCTACATCAAGAAAACAAACTGATTAAAGAATATAAAGGTATCCCAAATAAAGTGTTTCACTAGTTACAATGCACTTCATGGGCTATATAAGTTTGTGTGTGTGTGCGTGTGAGAGTGTGAGAGAGAGAGAGAGAGAGAGAGAGAGAGAGAGAGAGAGAGAGAGAGAGAGAGAGAGAGAGAGAGAGAGAGAGAGAGAGAGAGAGAGAGAGAGAGAGAGAGAGAGAGAGAGAGAGAGAGAGAGAGAGAGAGAGAGAGAGAGAGAGAGAGAGAGAGAGAGAGAGAGAGAGGAGAGAGAGAGAGAGAGAGAGAGAGAGCGCGCTCTCATTAAGCTGATGTAAATGTCACGATCCATATTTAATGACTCGCACATCAAAATAATTTGAAAACATTCTTAGCTGAAATCAATCAAATATGCTCTCTCTCCTATATAGGCTGAAGTAGGCTAGTCTACTGTAGGCATGTGCCGATATCAATTTTTCATGTTGCGATTAATTGATGAAGTTTTATCACGATATACGATATTATCACAATATTGAAATAAGTTGCAAAAAAAAGTGTTGCCATAGCATAACAGCTTTAAGAACTATTTTTGTAAGAACAAAAATAACTGAATCTTTAAATACAATAATGCACCAAAAATATATACAGCTCTGGAAAAACATTAAGACCCTAATTGAGAAATCAATGTTAAGTGGTCTCTTGATATTTTTCAGAGCTGTAAAAGTACAATTTTCAAACAGATTAAATTGCAAAAAAATGAGGCTATAAAGAACAACAGGTAGGCTTACAAATTGCAATAAGGTCTCATTATTTAATGCATTAACTAAGATTGAGCAATAGCTACATTTGGTACAGAAAATAATGTTTTTGTTAATGTTAGTTAAGAAATACTGATCATTGTTAGTTTTATCTTAGGTCCATTAACAAAGTTATTTTGATTTTGATTTTAATGTTATTAAACAGTAACTAAGAAATTAACATAGAATGATTCATTCTTTACAAGTATTTTTCATTGTCAGTTTGGTGAATAATGAATTAACATGTTAACTAATGTAGTCATATGTCTCAAAGTTTTACTGAACAATAACAGAACGTTCTAATTATTAGGGCATGTAGTCCAGATTAAAACATAAAAATGTTTAAGTTTGAAAATAAATAGCCTATTAAGTCTTTAAGTATTAAGTATTTGGTGCTTTGATGAACAACATTGAGATTACAAAAACGAATGGCTGTTTTAAAAACTACACGCGTTTTTTTTTTTTTTGTTTGCTGGTTTCCGGGGTAACCGGCTTCATTCTGCAGTTCATCAGCGCCCTCTGCTGTCACTGAGCGGCACTTCAGCAGCGCGTCTCCTTCACCGGTTCAGTCATGTGCAAACGCACGTTGGGCTTGTTTATATCTGAGCGCGTGTCCCTTTGACGCAGAATACAGCGGTGTTGAGCATTTATACGGTTGATGGGCAAATTATTCTTGAATGCATTATAAAAAATTATAAATTGTTAATAAATTATTATTTACGATATTTTAAAGTGCCCACGATATCGTGCATATTCATTATCGTGATAAATCGCATTATCGAAAATTGGCACATGTCTAGTCTACTGACACAGTTTGGCGAATTGTCATCTAGCGACTTTTTGAGCAGACTTTAGCAACTTTCTATTTATTTACTAAGTATTTAACTTTCTATTTAAATACTTGGAGACACTGGATTTTTCTTTTAGTAGCCTACGGTCAGAGCAATTATAAAAACAGGAGACAGAAAATGTTTCTCAAAAGTTTCATTTAATGTAGGCTGTAGGTATACTTGCTAAATTCTGCAATGTAGATTTTTTTTATGTTCTATGGCCTTTTTCTTCTCATGCAGTAATTTAAACTAAAGTGTTTAAGGCACTCGAGTTCAGGCACAAAACATGTTACCCACTGGTCAAGTCGACTAGCTAAATAATGTTAGGCTACATTAGGCTATTTATGTAAGTTAGAGTTCTGCCGTTATCTAAAAAAGAAAAAAAGAAGAAGAAGAAGAAAAAACAAAACTATATCCGGTGTGTAGCAAAAGAAAATGTTTATTAAAAGCTTATTTAAAAAATATAAAAAGGAACTTGTAAAATATAAAGAAAAATGTTAGCCTCGGCTACCCTCAATAACCATGTTAAATCTTTATTTCAAATGAGTTTTACAGACTGATCGAATTTTGTCCAACAGCAGCACTACATATGTCTTACCCATGGTCTTCCAAGGAATAAAAAACACTGAGCCCATCTCAAACGTCCACAATCTACACACACACACACACACACACACACACACACACACACACACACACACGCGCACACGCGCGCACACACACACACACACACACACACACACACACACAGCGTTGTTTCGGGTTCAAGCGTCACGGCGTGATATTTCTATTCTGATGATGCAACACCGCCATCTATTGACCGGGAGAGACTACTGCAAACACAAACGTGCAGCAATATTCAGTGTTTCTAATAATTATAAAGTATGCCACTAGGCCACTATCATTTGGCCTAGTATGTTAATGGATCAACATATTTTCTTGATCGCAGAACAACATTCCTGTCTGAAAATGTAGTCCTAACCATACTCATAACTCGTTCCAAAAACCAGAGATGATTGGTGAATAGATGTAGAAGCACCTAACCCTAGTCTTAAGCCTAAACTTGATAAACGTGAAAAACTGTAAACGTGTAAACGTAAACGTGTCTGATTGGTTGATTGGGATGTTGTTCCAGGATCATAAATAAAGATGTTTATCCAGGAAATCACATTCAATATTAACAGAGGGAGAGTACTTTAACTGACTTAAATGAATTACCAAAAGAAAATTTATAAGAAATCACGTTTCAAAAAGGCATTTTATCGTTTTAATAGCCTAAGTAAAACAGTTTTCAAATATACTCCCCACAATATTTAACCTATAAAGCATATATCTGATCACGGACATTAACAAGAATGAAGTTTTGAAGTTTGACCAGATCAAACCCAATGCACAATTAACTTCTGGAAAATCACTTCAGTCGTGCTCTTTCTGTCTTATAAAACTGATCCAGCAGTTGTCCATCTTCCATCTCATCGCTGACATAAATCAGAGCTCCATTAATGGATAACCTCTGAAGATTTTCTCTGCACTTTGCAAAAAATGTCTGATGGAAAAGCCTGTGAAACTGAATGATGGCTGGCCTGTTAGAAATAAAATGAAAGAATGCAAAAGTTAAGAAAAATCATATGCATTGTCTTCCAAAACATTCATCAGCAGGGTAAAGCACCTGCAGGTACGGCCGTCTACATCGGGATCATCTTGTGCGGCCTGAGCAGCCTGTCTTCACATGGAGCTCAACGATAGGCCGGGGAATTGAATGGAAGTTGTAAAAATAGATGAAAAAATCCAGAAAAAGAATTCATCCTCATTTGGCTGTGACGGTGGTCTGGGTTTTTTTGTCCCGGGTGTATCCTCAGCAGCTGAAATCACTGAAGATGTTTGTGTTTGCAGGGAAAATATCACATCTATCATTCATTTGGGGGCTTGTAGGCCAGAACCGTTTCCACATTTGACATACGGCTCAGTCAAGCGGTTTCATGTTACGCTGCTTTCCAAAAGCCCATTCTCAGTCACTGCAGATTCATCAAACCCTCACCTTTCATTTTACCTGACCCCATATAACAGAGTTAAAGCACAGACAGACAGACATTGTTTAAAAGTTCCTGTGGGGTGAAAATGGTGACTTTTTTTTGATGTTGTTTGTTTGTATGTCTATGTGGTGTTTTTAATATGCCTTAAGACAAACCATGTGCAAATGCATATGTCAAGAACATTGCTGAGTATGTTCTCCCTAAACTGCAGTGAAAAAAGTCTTAAAAATGTGGTTTGAAATCACTGGTGTTTCTGACGGCACAAACTACCTTGTAACCAATCACGTTTAAGTGTGAACGTCAAGGAGTGGATCTGAGCTGGTGTGTGGAGTGGAGGCGGGGCTAATTTGCATATTGAGAGGCAAGATCAATATTAAAACACGTTTAAATATGTAATTTTGGTGATCAAAGATGAGTTTCAGATTTAGTTTTTTAAATATTTTGAAAGAAATCTGCTCACCAAGGCTGCGTTTATTCATTAAAAATGGATTGGATTTGGAGTGGATTGTGGAAAATTATTACAATTTAAAATGACTCTTTTCTATTTGAATATATTTTAAAATGTCGCCTAATTTATTCCTGTGATCAAAGCTGTATTTTCAGCATCATTACTCCAGTCTTCAGTGTCACATGATCCTTCAGAAATCATTCAAAGATGAGGATTTGCTGCTCAGGAAATATTTCTGATTATGTTGAAAACTGCTACTTCATATTTTTGTGGAAATCGCGTAATTTGATGAATGGAAAGTTCAAAAGAACAGTAAATTATAATTATCATGTAGCATTATAAATGTATTTTGTCATTTGTGTTCAGTTTAATGCACCCCTGATGAATAGGCCTAATATTTATAATGATAAAAGAAAACCCTTCTTGATAAATGTGAGTTTTGTTTATTATGATTGGGAGATGAAAATGTGCATAATAGGAAGTACCCAGTTATGTTCATGTATTTCAACCAAAAGCAGGAAACTTGCAGTATTTATTTTTCTTGGTCTCAGTTTGTGCCTTGAGTTTAAAACTGTGTGTGTGTAGAACATGCTGATGGGTGTATGTAGGCATTGGTCTGCTAAACACAGGCCTGAGTTTCCTCTGCGCTCCTGTCTGCTGGTGGCCCGAGCTCTCATCTGTCCGCTGTCCCTCAGGGGCCATAAATTGTTCAGATGAGATGAAGTCCTTGCGTTCCCTTCAAAACTGCTGCGTGAAACCTGCATGGCCGTGTTTTGACAGCCCGTGGCTTTAAATCATTGTTTTATGACGGCCAGGGAAAACGTGTCCGTGTTCCCGCCGCTGATTTATGTTCATTGGAGTCTGGAGAATATGATAATTTGGCTTGAGCAGATGGATAGAGAGATACCAAAGGGCTTCTGTGCCAAACGCTCTCATGCACTGCACAAATGGAGTCCACATGCTGGAGAAAGACCCTGACATCTCTGTTCATCTCCTCAACATCACGTGCCTCTTCTCCTGTCCATAATGAATTACACGCTAAGGGAGGGATCAAGTCTCATAATTCATAATTTTGAGTCATACGATCATAAAAGAGCTTAGACTGAATATAGCCAACATTACTGCACAAAAAAAAAGCTGAAATGAACTTGATGGCATTGATTTTTCAGGAACAACTGTTTTCCGAGCAGAACAGAGCAGGATGAGTGACTGGACTTTGGTTTCCTCCATGACTGTAAATTTATTTTACTTGTTCTCCTTCTACAAAGCCAACAATGTCATTGTTTACATGGACTGCCAAATCTGAATGTTGGCCTTAGTGACCAGTGTGGGGAAAAGTTTAAAAGAAATCTTTACAGTATTGCGCTACTTCCTAAAAAATAACTATATTTAGTTACTTTTTATGAAAAGTATGCATTAGGCTTCATTACTTTCACAATTACTCTCATCATGAGGATATGAGAGCTGTCAAACAATGGGAAACAAAGAAACTTGCGTTATTGATTTGAAAAAGTGACAGATATTTTGTAAGTTTAAAAATAATGTATTGCTTTAGTTACTTGAAAAAAGTAATCTGATTACATAATGCACGCAACTCGTAATGCGTCAACACTAAACATTACGGTACTTTTATAAGTTATCTGATTTACAATGTAGAATCTACAATATTAGATTTTAATAAACTTTCTTTAAAGGATGTACCCAAGAATTATTTGGAGACTTGAGGGGGCACTTTTTTTATATGCAACTAACCAGAAAAAATTAGCAACAACATTGCAATATACTTTAAAATACACAGATCACATTTGCATCAACAGAGAGAACATGGTGTTTAAGTTTTGTTTAAATCCTGGAAAACAATGCATCACAGTTTCCACAAAAATATGAAGCAGCATAGCTGTTTTCAACATTGATAATAATAATACATGTTTCTTGAGCAGCAAATCATCATATCAGAATGATTTGTGAAGGATCATGTGTCACTGAAGACTGAAATTCAGCTTTGATCACAGGAATACATTACAGTTTAAAATATACTTAAGTAGAAAAAAGTTATTTTAAATTCTAACAATATTTCACAATGTTTACGTTTATCCAATAAATGCAGCCTTGGTGAGCAGAAGAAACCAGATCTTACTCACACCAAATATTTGAGTGCATGGTGTATATTTTGATTTAGTTGTGGCAACTCTAATTCTCTCTAATGTTTTCAGTACGGCTCACACACACTGCAGGTCATGGACACTGGACAGGCGGCGGTGGTCTGACTGGAGGGACAGCGGATACCCAAACCACACTGGCACTAACTCACTCTTCTAGAGGGCCAGAGCGTCGTCCCAGACAGGCATGAGAGCGGAGCAGGAAGCCAACGAAACTAAACAGGGTTTTGGGTCATATAAGCTAGCAGATGTTCATGGCAAAACAAGTTGATCTTCACGTTTCTACATTTATTTTTAAATATAACTCCTCATATATAAATTATTTGCCTGAATAAAATAATTTAACAACATCTTGCTCATTACACACTCTTAGAAGAAAAGGTTCTAATGGCGCTACACTGTAAACAAATATTGTAAAAAAAAGTTACCTGGTTGCCTTAAAATTTTGAGTTCATTGAAATTAAAATTTTGTAGTTAATACAAAGAACTTTTTTTGAGATTCGACAACCTTTATTAAAATATTATTAAAAGATTTTGTAAGCATATTGGGTAATTGTGTGTGTTTTACTTGTGATGATGCAGTGAAACATGCCAAATAGTGCTATTTTCATGATTTATCAAATTTTTTATGTGGTTTAGATACAATAGTATTTTGAGTTTCTATTTATTAAACAAATTTCCTTCATTGTATCAACTCAAATTTTTAATTTCAATGAACTAAAATTTTTAAGGCAACCAGGTTACTTACTTTTTTAAGTTAAACCAACAAAAACCAACATTTTTTTTTACAGTGTATGTATTTGGAACCCCTTAAAGGTTCTAGAACTGGAGTTGACTCTAAAGAACCTTTTATACTAAAAAGTTTCTATAATGATAAGAAAAAAACCCTTTGGCACTTAAAAAGGGGTGTATATACACTCAAAAAAATGATACGTTGGATTTACTTAATTTTTTTTATGTCAACACGTAATTATGTTGAATTTAATTAACATTGTTCATTTCGGTAAACTTAATTTTTTTACGTAAAGTTAATTCAATGCCATTTAGTTCAATCAGGTTAATATTCTTAATTTTGTCCAAAACTATTAAGTTTAATTGATCTGAGATGAATATAAAAAAACAAAACAAGTAGTCCAGTTTAATTGATTTTTATTTAGTGAAATGCTATTTGTTACAACTTTTACAAAATTGTATTGGCTAGATGGTTTTGTTACATCCATAGCATGCCCAAAGTAGCTGTTTTTTATTATTAAATCATCCTTGAAAATTTTAAGCAGATCCTCAACCCAAGCACATGCTCTTAATTACACCACAATGGTAACGTCCAAAAACACTAACATAACACACACTTTTAAATACCAACATAACAAAACATTAAACATTAAAAAGTCTCCCCATTTTCTCATCTTGTTAGAAATGTATAAAATATCACTTTATTTAAACATTACTCATCAAATTAAGCCCCTTTGCAAAGCATGATGGGAAGTGAATGTCCTGTTTGATTATGTTACTTGATTGAAACATTTTATTTCAAAATAAAAACAAGTTATGTCAAAGAGTGATGGTTTTAAGTCAATATAACATGAATCAATTACATTTCAACCAGAAACCTGATATAATGGTGTTAAATCAAGATGAGTTACTTAAATAAAGTGAACAGCATCATAAGTTCATTTTTTTGAGTGTAGAACCTTTTAAGGGTTCCAAATACATAGCGCCAATATAACCTTTTAAGGTTCTATATAGAACCGTTTCTTCTAAGACTGTAGAGATAAACATATAGAGGCTAAGAGTGAGAACTTTGTACGAGACCTATAATTATTTTCCCAAAAGGTTTCAATGAAGAAATGAGTCAGATGGAAGATTTTCCCTATGATCTTCTGGCCAGAGACGCAGGTTTAGCTAATCTGTTATCTAAAGGGGTCTGAATTCTCATAGCAGACTTTCCATCCTTTTTCACTTGATTTCCAAAAGTATCTAAACATCCCTGCGTAGACTTTAAACATTGTGTGGTTGAGGCATTTAGCAAACGCTCTTTCATCCCACATGTCTTCCCACACTGTCCAGTGCACAGAGGCACAGCATGGAAAAAGATTTCGGCAGTGGAATCACGACTGCGGGCGGCCCACCCATGTCTTACCTCACGCCCTTTGGCCCTGATCCTGCAAGATGAGTTTTCCTCACTTGTAACTGGCAGACAGTAGAATGCAGCACTGTTCGGATTGTACCTTTGCTTGTACAAAATTGTACTTTTTAAGGTGCAAGTGGCCGTCACTGGGGCCATATTTTTGCATCTCTAAGTCAGGGTAGGCAAGTTCGGTCCCAGAGAGCTGATGTCCTGCAGAGTTTAGTACCAACCCTTCTAAGCCACCACAGTATAAAACTCATGGCTCCTGCTTCCCAGCATGCATTGGAGCATTAAGGATCATCCTTGTTGAGATCTATGCTGATATATGCTGATTCTTAATATCTGTGTGAAAAATCCCCCCTCTAGAATACATTTGTATATTGATATGTGGCAAGAACATTTTGTTGGTGATTAATTTAGTCAATTGACATTTTTTTTCATGATGATTTTTGTTCATGGCTTCTTTTTATTTGAACAGATTATGTGTTTGTTAAGACAGTAACAAATACCACAAACTCACATAGATAGCCAAGCGTCAAACTGCGCAACTGAAGGAAACATTGATCTCCATAATGGTGACCAAACATTTTTAATAAAACATCAACATCTAAACCTCTGTTAATTCTCAATAAGAGACGTCTTTCAGGGTTGGAACCAAACTCTGCAGGACAGCGACTCCCTAGGACTAAACTTTCCTACCCCTGCTCTAAGTAGAGGAAAACAATAGTGTAATAGTTGTGTACCTTTAAAGGTACAGTCATATGTTTTGTCCCCAAAATTGTACCTCCACTGTACCTTTTTTTTCCTGTGAGTTACTGATCCTGGTCCATATAAAAGGCAAGGACAAGGTTCTCAGACCATTTTTACCAGCAGTTTTGAAGTGCATATGATTTTTTTAATTTAATTTTTTATCCGAATTCCTAAAAATAAATGTAAGTATGGAGAGGAAATAATATTCTAAAATACTGACTTTGTCTTGCTGTGTGTGGTCGTTAACTCAACTAAAAATATAACTAAATAAAAAACATTAAATATAAATCAAAAGATAAAGAATTACCTGGCAACAAGTTGAAGCACTAAAACTAAACTAACCAAAAACAAATAAATAAAAAAACAAATAAAAAGAAATTATAGGTTATACATACAAATATATATATTTTAAAAAGCAATTAAAAAATTAACAAAATATTAAAAGCATATCAAAATTAGCCTACAAAAATGTTTTTGAAATGAAAACTGAAATTATAACAATAAAAGCTAATACACAAAAAAGTTCCTTCATGTCCACATCTCTTCATGTCCCATTAATTGCTCTGTTTATATATAAACAGAGCAATTGTGCCATATTTAAGAGCATAAATAAATAGCATTTTTATTTATTATGGAATTGTGCCCACAGAACCTGGAAAAATATGATATTATTGTATTTAGGAGAACTATTGGGTTGAATTAGTGTGCAAGAACTTAGCACTAGGAAAACGATTGGATTAGACTATTAACATATTCAGATTTCACGTAGAACTATCTACTTCAGAATGTAATATTAGCTAGGCCTAATAGCTAGGCCTTAACTGCTCATGCATGTATTTTATTTATTAGCATAAAACTGCTAAATAATGTAACGTCATAATAGTGCGATGTCAAATATTAGTGCTATTTTTGTCCTGTGCATGATTTGTAAATCTGATGGAGTTATGCTGAACGCCTGTTGTTTTTTTATTTCTATATATTTTCTTTATTCTTTATTATGCTTTGTTTATTTCACTTCTTTCTAAAAAAAAAAATCATTTTACAATTGTGTAAAAACATTTAAATCACAGGACATACACTATGCCGATTAATTTGCTACAGGCTTCATTAGACCACATATAAAGGACCTTTACGATGGAGTTTTCCAGCAGTTTCTGAACAACATGTGGCAGGTGTGGAAGAATGATGGAAAGATACAAGGTAGGCCTCAGTTTTACGGATTGATATCCTAATTTGAGTCGGAATTAATATCTGAATTGAAATGGAAAGGCTGTTTGGCTACTTTATTGAACACGAGGGCCTGTGTAAGTGTAATAGCCTATAGGCCTAACGTTAACTTACTTCAACGAGGCCGCTTGAAATGGTTGATGGGTGAAAAGTTTTTCTGATGTCATATCAATATTCACCGTCTGTATTAACAATAATATTTACTTTTGATGGCGTTGTTTATGTAGCCTACTATAATCGTGTTTAACGCAGTTTGGGCTGTCGATGCCGTACCGTCCATCAACACTAGGTGTCGCTGTAGAGATGTGTTTGTGATGTGGCTGCTGTGCTGAATTACATTTTATATGCTGTAGTTTTTAGCAATCATTAATTGATATCTTTATATAGGCTATCCGTATGAAGGTTTATGTCTTGATATACCCCAAAGCTGTTCCTCACAATTTTTCATTTTAATGGCTGTATCCCTTTTTTATTTTTCTGATTCCTCATCAGTGCATTGTGAGGCAGCATTATTTGGATAGAAACATGTGATTGGTCATTACAATGCGTTTTCCCTTATTTTCATCTGTATAATTTCATTACATTTAATTGATAGTCTCTTTGCATTGTATTTCTTTACAATTTAAGCATTGTGATTTTTACGGTTTCTTGACTCTCATACGCATTAATACACTTTATGTTCGCACTACTTGTTCCTCTGTGAGTTTTTTCCAGCCCGTGTTGTCTAAAGACTGGCGTTTCCTCTCGAGCAGTGTTACCTTAACACTGTGTAAGTTAATATCAGAATGCACGGAACACAGATTGCATGTTATTTATTTGTGAATTAACTTATCAAGTGTTGTCGGTGGTGATCTAATGTTGAAGTAACAAACAGTAATTTTAGCACACGTGGCAAATTTGAACAAAATTAAAAATATTAAAATCTATTTAAATATTTGTGTTTAGGCATTAAAAAAAATGTTTCTCCCCGTCGGGGAATCGAACCCCGGTCTTCCGCGTGACAGGCGGAGATACTGTCCACTATACTAACGAGGAAACAGCTGAAAGTGTCTTGCGGGAAACGGACCTTTAATGTGACTCTTATCAGTCAGAGAAACGCGGAAATGTCAAATTAAAAGTCCCACATTCCTTTTGTTTAGTCAGTCCTCCTCGTTAGTATAGTGGACAGTATCTCCGCCTGTCACGCGGAAGACCGGGGTTCGATTCCCCGACGGGGAGAAAAAACTTTTATTATTTTTTCAATTCGATTTTAAGCTTATACATACACGAATGGACCAGATATAAGTACAATATATTAGAACTATTTTCTATCAAAAGTTTGGATTACGGTTGCTAACAGAATCATGTTTTTATTTATATATAAAACTTTACAACGCATTCAAAACAATTTACATATAACGATGGTGATAATAATCACAACAACAACACAGTATTTTCCCAAAATAGTAAAGAATTAATCTTAACTTCTTGGTTTGTCAGCTTATTGCTCTGATCTCTGAGATAAAAAATAAAAATAAAAAAAAACAATAGGCCAGTTACATAACGATTTAGTTAAATAAACCACGTAATTTTTCGGTAAGTAGAACAAGACATTTTTTGTGAACATTTTGGTAAATAACAGGCCTTTAATGTGACACTTATCAGTCAGAGAAACGCGGAAATGTCAAATTAAAAGTCCCACATTCCTTTTGTTTAGTCAGTCCTCTCCTCGTTAGTATAGTGGACAGTATCTCCGCCTGTCACGCGGAAGACCGGGGTTCGATTCCCCGACGGGGAGAAACTTTTTTTATTTTTTCAATTCGATTTTAAGCTTATACATACACGAATGGACCAGATATAAGTACAATATATTAGAACTATTTTCTATCAAAAGTTTGGATTACGGTTGCTAACAGAATCATGTTTTTATTTATATATAAAACTTTACAACGCATTCAAAACAATTAACATATAACGATGGTGATAATAATCACAACAACAACACAGTATTTTCCCAAAATAGTAAAGAATTAATCTTAACTTCTTGGTTTGTCAGCTTATTGCTCTGATCTCTGAGATAAAAAATAAAAATAAAAAAAAACAATAGGCCAGTTACATAACGATTTAGTTAAATAAACCACGTAATTTTTCGGTAAGTAGAACAAGACATTTTTTGTGAACATTTTGGTAAATAACAGGCCTTTAATGTGACACTTATCAATCAGAGAAACGCGGAAATGTCATATTAAAAGTCCCACATTCTTTTTGTACAGTCAGTCCTCCTCGTTAGTATAGTGGACAGTATCTCCGCCTGTCACGCGGAAGACCGGGGTTCGATTCCCCGACGGGGAGAAAAAAACTTTTATAATTTATTCAATTCGATCTCAAGCTAATACATACACGAATGGACCAGTTATAAGTACAATAGATTAGAACTCTTTTCTATCAAAAGTTTGGATTTCTGTTACTAACAGAATCATGTTTTTATTTATATATAAAACTTTACAAAGCATTCAAAACAATTAACATATAACGATGGTGATAATAATAACAACAACAGTTAACAACAACACATTATTTTCCCAAAATAGTAAATAATTAATCTTAACTTCTTGGTTTGTCAGTTTATTGCTCTGATCTCTGAGGTAAAAACGTAATTTTTCGGTAAGTAGAACAAGACATTTTTTGTGACCTTTTTGGTAAATAATATGCGATCGTAAAGCTCGCCTCTTCTCATATGGAGAAAGATTGATATAGATGACACTCGATGACACTGCGCGCTACGCCACAGAAAAGGGGACACAGCGCCATGAATTCTACTTGTGGTCACAAATATATTGCATCCGTAGTGTTAAGAACTACCATAGAGAATGAATGAGAAAAGTTAAGGGAAGTTAAGCTTAACAGAAAAGTTAAGCTTAGAAAAGGCCGGGGTTCGATTCCCCCAGGGAGGAGGAATAATGTTTTTATTTATTTTTCAATTTAACCTCAAGCATACACTAGTGAACCAGTTATAAGTTTGGACATATTTGAGTTTTTTGTCATGATCTTCAAAACAGTTCGTTCTAAATATTGTAAATTGAAATATTTGTTTACAAAAACAATTTAATTAATTAATAAAACTAAGATGTTTTTCTTTTTTTCCTTTTAATTTCTTTATTCTTAAATTGAGTGACCCATTCATGAAGGCAAGCAAGTGTCAAACATAAAACATACTTATTTTAATACTTTAATAAATATTAGTTTAGATTATTTTACTATGAATTCATAGAATTGACTGAAATGCTACAAGGTTTATTGCATAGAAATAATTTTGTATGCATTTTGTATTTCCATTATTTCATTTAGCAGATATTTTATCCATAGGCCAATGTGTCTACCGGTTGTTGTTTTTTTGTTTGTTTTTTTAAAGTGTAAAATCTTTTCTACAGCAAATATAGACGTGTTTTCGAGTAAAGCCAGAGCCGCTAATAATATGACATAAGACTCGCCTATGGTAAAGCGATCTGATTCCCTGAGCGATGACGAAACCGGAAGTAAACTCTCTTACCCACAATGCAATGGAGTACAAATCATTTCACTAGGTATTTTTAATTGTATATTTACCCATACACTCTTGTTTGGAATACAATTTAGTTGCATAATCATTGTAACATTATAATACGCCGTGCTATTGCATCATTTGTGTAATGTTTCCGTCTGTCGTGTTTATCACCGTTCTCCTGAAGTGTGTTTCTTATTCTCGGGTCCCTGCTGGTGCTCTAGATCTCTTCAGTACACTCATGTTTCTCTTCAGATCGTATAAATCTTTCGCCTTTTACTAAAGATTTCCGTGGGGAGGAACACAATGAGTATAAACTAATTTTTTGATGCCCTGCTTAACGGCGGGGCTTCCTAATGCTGTTAAATATCAGAACTTTAAAAATGTGATTGTAGTCGTGGTGTTGTGGAACGATGCGGGTGAATTGAGAGTATTTACTCATTTTATTTTGTGTGGTGTTAGTGATTTATTGTTTAATATTTTGCGATCGTGTGGTTAAATAACCTTGCTCGGATCTTGTTTGGAAGCGGTAATGTGACTGCACAGAAAAGTACAAGTCCTGTGTTTTGTTTCAGGATGGCAGTTTCGTCTTTAGTGTAACGTGAACATGCTCTTAGGCTGGTGTTTGATTCCCTCCAATTGCGAATTTATATTAAGCTGTTTTTATCTCAACACACAATAAAGAAACAAGAAGTTATGCTGTGCTCATTAATGTCTATCCATGACTGTTTGTTGTTTCGTTACATTCGTCCTTTGTGTTCCACTCACTGATGGAAGGAAGGACGCCCTCTTTTGGTCTGTGTCAGTTTAACAGGGATCATAGTGTGTTTTTCTTTTCGTTTTCTTTATTTTTAGTTTTAATCTAGAAATCACGTTTAAAATAAAAAAGAGAAGACCGAGTGGTAGCCACATTATTATAAAATAGATACATTACTGTCTGTCAGGTCATTCATCTAATAATCTCGGTTAAATGTTGAACAGACGGTGTCCGTCAGGTCCCAACCGTTCTCGTGAAGTGTGTTTCTTATTCTCGGGTCCCTGCTGGTGCTCCAGAGCTCTTCAGTACACTCATGTTTCTCTTCAGATCGTATAAATCTTTCGCCTTTTACTAAAGATTTCCGTGGGGAGGAACACAATGAGTATGAACTAATTTTTGATGCCCTGCCTAACGGTGGGGCTTCCCATTAAAGTTTAAAAATAGAATCTCAGCAGTAAAAATCTTATTTGGATATAGCTAATTTTGATAGGATGGGTGTGAATAACTATGTGACTATGTCGGGCTGGATCTTAAGGGTTTGAGCTCAATGGGCAATTACGTTTAGTTATTTTATTCTCAACACACGCAATAAAGAAACGACTTTTAACCCCGGCTAAAACTATATACTACCCCCGGGGTAGTTATACCCGACCACTAAACCTAGTCCGGGACCAAAATGAATGTTTGAGCTGAAAGCAACATACTGTATCTTAAAATATGTCAATGCCATACCATAGTTTTGTCTCAAGATGCACACCAGTAATGTTTTTCTAGGGCACGTTTATAAAAGCTACTTAAATGTCCTGATTGAACTAAGGCCTAATCCTGATTTAATTTAAGAGCTGTCTGTGAAACCAGGGCGATGGCACGTTCATAAATGTCTGTCTATCCTTACAGTTTGGTGCTTTAATTAATTTCTAAAAATAATTAGTAGCCTACGTTTCATTTATGTTCCACTCACTTAAGAATTAGTATTTATTATCTAGACTTTTTTTTGTTTTGTGTTGTTTTGTTTTTTTAGCAGAAGAAGACAACAATGTTAAAAAGACGTGTTGCCAAGTCTGCGATTTTCCCGTGAATTGGGCTACTTTAACACCATTGCCGTGGGCTGTTTTCCATGTCCTCGGGTTGAAGTGACCCCAATTATGTTATATTTAGCGCCGGTAATGCTCATTTTAGCAGGGAACCCTGGGAAAATGTGTGTGTATGTGTGTGTTTATATATATATATTTTACCCCCCTGAATACTTTTTTTTTTTTTTACCTGGATACCCCCCCAAAAAAAACAAATCATTTAAAGTTGCAGTTGGGTGGGTTTTGTGAAAACTTGGCAACCCTATGTTCCAACCGTTCTCGTGAAGTGTGTTTCTTATTCTCGGGTCCCTGCTGGTGCTTCAGAGCTCTTCAGTACACTCATGTTTCTCTTCAGATCGTATAAATCTTTCGCCTTTTACTAAAGATTTCCGTGGGGAGGAACACAATGAGTATAAACTAATTTTTTGATGCCCTGCTTAACAGCAGGGTTTCTTAATGCTTCATAAAGGAAGAACAACTCTATAACTGGAAGAGAGTCTACTCATAGTTTAAAGGGGGGTTTGCATGCAATTTCCCTTTTTTAACTTTAGTTAGTGTGTAATGTTGCTGCTTGAGCATAACCAGTGTCTGCAAAGTTACAGCGCTGAAAGTTCAATGCAAACGGAGATATTGTCTTTTAAAGTTATGGCAGTTTATTGTCTACAAAAATGGCTGGTTTGGACTACAACAAGCTTCTTCCTGGGTTGATGACATCATAAACCCTCGCTAGTCTCCGCAGATGTGACTTCTGCCCGTAATGGTAAGGGGCGCAAGAAGTCCTTGCTTTAGCCTGTAGCATGACGACGTACTGGATCAGATCCAACACGTACTGGACGCGCATGCGCGGTGGTTTCATTCACAATTCGATGACGTATAGCATGCGCAGTACATTTTTGGGGACATCATTGAATGCACAGGAGAGTTTTGCTGGATGGATAAATACTCAAACCGCTCGCGCAAAAATAATGATTAATAACCTGCTCACGCCATCAGGACACACGTTTTGCATTTTCCCTTAAATGTGTTGGCTAGTGTTATTTTAAAGTTCTTTACAGGTCGTGTTGCATTGTACCTTGAGGATTAAAATGACAGAGACAATGACTCATTTTTCCTTCCCCTCAACAGCAAGTATGATCAGAATCCATTAAAATGTTAATTTGAGCTACGGAAAGGCGCTATATAAATAAAACTTCTTAATTAAAGCTGTTTAGCATGCATGTACAGCGAAACTAGGATAATTTAAGCATTACATTTATGAAAAGATGATTTATTCATCAATAATTACTTAATACCATTTATCAGTACTACACCGTTTAGAACATCATCTATATACAATAATGATCATACATTAAGACTAGCGCATACACATTATGAATTAACCCAGAGATCGGTAGGCTATGACATTGCCATTATGATTCACCATCCAGTACGTGTTGGATCTGATCCAGCTACGTCATCGTGCTACAGGCTGCAGCGAGGGGTGTCTCAAGGGGCGTGGCACTTCATCCAATAAAAATACATGAAACTCATAGAAGCAGGAAGCAAACGAGCCGTTCAAAGAACAGTCGAGACCAAGGGGGTAATCTAGCGCTCGGAAAGCGTTCCACCCCTAGGGGCTGCCATTGCTAACCAAGCCATCACCTGCTGTTAGCATCCCATTGACTCCCATTCATTTTTGAGTCACTTTGACAGTGAATAACTTTACATCAGAGGCGTTTAAAGACTCAATTTGTCCATTGTTTATTTCTAAAGAAACACGACAATGCATAAAAGGCTCCATTACCTTGTATCTTACACTATCGCCCCGCAGAAGCTGTTTTTGTAAAAAAATAGGCTAACGATTGCGTCATAACCAACGCGACCCTGTCGCACAGTTGAGAAATTACCGTATAGACCTGAGGAGACGCTCGCAGGCGATCTTTTACTGTCTATGAGACAGTCGGGGGGACATGGAGACATAAAGTCTGATAAAGTCAAGGGGGAAGAATGGGGAGAAGCCCATAGTGAGCCAAAAGCAACGGGAGAAAATATAACGTGATTCAGATTTCACTTTCCACATCTACTAGAAGACCTACAGCTGTCAGACAGGAGGCTCACGTCACATCTACGTCCTCAAGCTCAGTCTGAGCCTGCGCAGTTCACTCAGCCATCAGGAAGTGAGCGCCCCTAGGTTGACTTCATTATTTCGCTGTTGACGTCAATGGGATCGCTCAGTCCATTTCTTTTACTGTCTATGGTCGAGACAGCGGTGTGGAATAAAGGTCAAATATAAGAGAAATACGGCGTAAAAAAAAGAGAAGAAATATTAAGACATGTTATACTGTGCCCCATAATCACAACCAAGCCTAGAAAAAAAACACGGAACCACCCCTTTAATATATCTGTGTGTAAAATGTGTTTTTGGTTTTCAACTAACCCGACCGCAAAAAAATAAAATAAAATATTGTACCCGACCAGAAAGTAGTAAATATTCATCATAGCGTCAATTTATTTAATTTCATTTTCTTAAAGGGGGGGTGAAACACTCAGTTTCAGTCAATCTCATGTCAATCTTGAGTACCTATAGAGTAGTATTGCATCCTTCATATCTCCGAAAAGTCTTTAGTTTTATCATATTTATAAAAGAAATATGGGCTGTACCGAGTCTTTCCGGAAAAAACCGAGCGCCTGGAGGCGTATCGTGTGGGCGGAGCTAAAGAATGACAAGCGCGCAAAGCGGTGACGTCCTCAAGCGTGGAGAAACCCATCTATCTCAGCTAATACAGATAATGATCCACAATCAAATCTGAGGCTGAAATAAATTGAACAGGAGAAACGGCAACATCAGGATGTCCGTCTCTGTGGTATGTACTGTATTTAGGGGCCTTTTTGTGCAGTTTATGAGGACATGATTCGGTTTATGGACTATTGTATGTGACTGGACCTTAGAGGTAGCAAGCAAAATGGTTTTGCACGTCAGAGTCAGAATAGTGTAACGTTATACAGAACAACAATGGAGTAACCGTTAGCGCATTTGAATGACGAAGCACGCGATCGTATCGTTTACTGATGTTTACTCATGCGACGGTAGCCAATAGCAGAGACATTTGAAGTTGATTTACTCACCGGCATCTTCCAAAGTAGGACCGCTCTGTCAAAAACACACTTCTTTGGTATGATATGGTGAAGTCCTGTGACAGCAGTGACCGTGGAAATCCACTTTGCGACGCGATTGAAGCGATGCCTTGAAGCTTCCCGTCATTTCTGCGTTCAAATCGGTTCAAATGCAGCGCTGCCTTCCCGGAATGCTGTGCTGAAGCGTTGAAGTCGCTCGACGTCACCCATAGGAATAAAGTGGAGCGCGGCGCGTCATAAGTGTTCACGGATGACTGGATCTGCACCTGAGAGACTGTTTACAGCGTGCATTTCCTCTCTCTCGCTCTAGTCACGCGCGCCCGCACCCTACCGGGAGAAGAGCCCGTACAGCCCATACAAGGACCTTCCGCTCTATTTAACGTCAAGTAGACCCATACTCGAAAAAAACTCGCCGAAACTTGTGAGAAACCGGAAGGAGTATTTTTAACACAGAAATACTCCATCAAACGTCCAACATTAGTTTTTGAAACTTTGTCTATGTTTAGGATGGGAATCCAAGTCTTTAAAGGTGTAAAAAGCTCAGTATGCATGAAACAGCATTTCACCCCCCCTTTAACAATTAAAGTAGCACTAGGTAACTTTTCAACCTTCATAATATATTTTTTAAGACTCTTGTGATGATAAATCGACTTGCAATAGGTTGAATGACACGTCTTCCATAGCCTGATGGGGTCTGTATCGTTTTTAATCGTACTTTTAAACTTTCGGGTAGTAACCCGAGAACAAAAAGAACTACAAAATTCGACAGCTTTACGGCTTATACGTCACTTCCACCGACACCCACACTTTCTTAAATTCGGACGCACGAGCCCAACTTTGTTTGTCGGATAATATAGTCATGTCCAAAGCAGCAGAGACAAATAAGAAAGAAAAGGTTTTGTTGGAGGAAAGCAATAAGAGGAACCGAAAAAGTGATGGGATTAAAGGCAGGACGAGGATCAACATGTGACCAGCGTTTGCTCGTCGGCGTGAGCTGAAGGAGGCGTGGCCGACCGATGCTGTCCTGCTTGTTACGGTGAGCTACCACTCAAACATTGAACTGAAGTATCATATAGATTCTGTAAAACGGTAACCAATAGACTACTAAATGACGCTGGCTTGTAAATGTGAGCATCAGGATAAATTGGCGTTTGAAAAAAAATAAAACCCATGAAATTATATTCATATGACATGCTGAAACATGCCACTGACTGTAACGTTACCTGGGATGAAGACATTTCACACGCGACGCCAGAAGAACTCTGAACTCCTCTTGCAGTGTTCAGGGGAACTGTTTTATGTTATGTATGAACTGTTTTTACCCGCGGCGCCACTTTTATGAAGTTATTTGGCCCGCACCACTGTATATATTTTTACAACCCGCCGCGCATCCGCGACCATTAAATAGACATACGGGGTCCGCAGGTTATGAGACGACCTACGCATCACTAGTTCAGGGCTATCAGGGTTGTCATGTCAACAAATGCACGCGCGATGGCATCCCCTGTTGTAAGATGACAGCTCTTACGACAGTAGTTGAGGACATTATTTTTTCCAAACTGTAGGGGGACCCCGAGAGCAAAAGTAGCCAAGTGCGGCTTTAAGATGCTCCATGTGTTTATCCAGTCTAATCGAAGTGTGCCTCTCTCCCACTACTTTCCCAACAAAAATCCTGCCCCCTCTCAGAAAATACATATAACTGAAATACTGAGCTAACGTTATATGCGTTTAAAAGTAGCCTATTAAAATGGTAAAATGGCATTGCTCAGTTCAGCTTGTTGGGATATCGCCATCGGGCATTTTTTCCCGTGACAGAAAAGGGGTTAAAAGGGCTATAAGTGCCGTTGGTGGCCTAAACAGAAGATTAGCCTACTTATTTTTAGCTTTCCTTGGCTGTGTAGAAATAATATTGAATCAGCCGTCTCTGGGTTGAGCCGTTTCTTCTCGCCTCTGACTCGACCTGCGGAGCTGAATGCGCTGCACTGATGCTGGAATGCAGAGGATCCTCCTGGCCAACGGATTTCATAGAAAATTGTGTCTATTATTTGTCTACTATAAATTACAACGGTTTAATTGGCATCTTTATTTCAAACGACCCGACCGGCCGCGACCCGAATATCATTACAAATATTTTTGGATGACTCGTAACCGCAGGCCCCCGCTTATTTTTGGATCAACCCACACATCACTGACTCTGATTGGTTCTGGTCTCGGAGTAGCTTCAACTCTTATTGGTTCTATTCTGGATCTCGGAGCAGCCTCAACTCTGATTGGTTCTGGCCTCAGAGTAGAACAGAATATTGGTTCTGGTCTCGGAGCAGCCTCAACTCTGGTTCTGTTCTGGTCTCGGAGCAGCCTCAACTCTGGTTCTGTTCTGGTCTCGGAGCAGCCTCAACTCTGGTTCTGTTCTGGTCTCGGAGCAGCCTCAACTCTGGTTCTGTTCTGGTCTCGGAGCAGCCTCAACTCTGGTTCTGTTCTGGTCTCGGAGCAGCCTCAACTCTGGTTCTGTTCTGGTCTCGGAGCAGCCTCAACTCTGGTTCTGTTCTGGTCTCGGAGCAGCCTCAACTCTGGTTCTGTTCTGGTCTCGGAGCAGCCTCAACTCTGGTTCTGTTCTGGTCTCGGAGCAGCCTCAACTCTTATTGGTTCTGTTCTGGTCTCGGAGCAGCCTCAACTCTGGTTCTGTTCTGGTCTCGGAGCAGCCTCAACTCTTATTGGTTCTGTTCTGGTCTCGGAGCAGCCTCAACTCTGGTTCTGTTCTGGTCTCGGAGCAGCCTCAACTCTGGTTCTGTTCTGGTCTCGGAGCAGCCTCAACTCTGGTTCTGTTCTGGTCTCGGAGCAGCCTCAACTCTGGTTCTGTTCTGGTCTCGGAGCAGCCTCAACTCTGGTTCTGTTCTGGTCTCGGAGCAGCCTCAACTCTGGTTCTGTTCTGGTCTCGGAGCAGCCTCAACTCTGGTTCTGTTCTGGTCTCGGAGCAGCCTCAACTCTGGTTCTGTTCTGGTCTCGGAGCAGCCTCAACTCTTATTGGTTCTGTTCTGGTCTCGGAGCAGCCTCAACTCTGGTTCTGGTCTCGGAGCAGCCTCAACTCTTATTGGTTCTGTACTGGTCTCAGAGCAGCCTCAACTCTGATTGGTTCTGTTCTGGTCTCAGAGCAGCCTCAGCTCTGATTGGTTCGGTTCTGGTCTCGGAGCAGCCTCAACTCTTATTGGTTCTGGTCTCGGAGCAGCCTCAACTCTGTTTGGTTCTGTACTGGTCTCAGAGCAGCCTCAACTCTGTTTGGTTCTGTACTGGTCTCGGAGCAGCCTCAACTCTGGTTCTGTTCTGGTCTAGGAGCAGCCTCAACTCTGATTGGTTCTGGTCTCGGAGCAGCCTCAACTCTTATTGGTTCTGGTCTCAGAGCAGCCTCAACTCTGTTTGGTTCTGTACTGGTCTCGGAGCAGCCTCAACTCTGATTGGTTCTGTTCTGGTCTCGGAGCAGCCTCCACTCTGATTGGTTCTGTTCTGGTCTCGGAGCAGCCTCAGCTCTGATTGGTTCTGTTCTGTTCTTGGAGCAGCCTCAACTCTGATTGGTTCTGGTCTTGGAGCAGCCTCAGCTCTGATTGGTTCTGTTCTAGGAGCAGCCTTAACTCTGATTGGTTCTGTTCTAGGAGCAGCCTTAACTCTGATTGGTCTGTTCTAGGAGCAGCCTCAACTGTGTGTGTGTGTGTTTTATATCTAGAAATCACATTTTAAAATAAAACAAAGACCGGATAAGTCACGTTATTAGCATATTTAAAAGTTACTGCCTATCCAGTCATTCATCTAATAATCTCGGTTAAATGTTGAACAGACGGTGTCCGTCAGGTCCCAACCGTTCTCGTGAAGTGTGTTTCTTATTCTCGGGTCCCTGCTGGTGCTCCAGATGTCTTCAGTACACTCATGTTTCTCTTCAGATCGTATAAATCTTTCGCCTTTTACTAAAGATTTCCGTGGGGAGGAACACAATGAGTATAAACTAATTTTTAGATGCCCTGCTTAGCTGTGGGGCTTCCTAATGCGGTATAATGTAAGAGCAAATAAATAATTGACCAAAGGTCCCCCTACATTTTAAGAAGTCCTTGCTGCAGCCTGAAGCACGATGATGTACTGGATCAGATCCAACACGTACTGGATGCGCGGTGGTTTCATTCACAATTCGATGACGTCGTATACGAATGCGCAGTAGTTTGGGGACATCATTGAATGCACAGGAGAGTTTTGCTGGATGGATAAATACTCAAACCGCTCGCGCAAAAATAATGATTAATAACCTGCTCACGCCATCAGGACACACGTTTAGCATTTTCCCTTGAATGTGTTGGCTACTGGTATTTTAAAGTTCTTTACAGATCGTGTTGCATTGTACCTTGAGGATTAAAATTACTGAGACAATGACTAATTTTTCCTTCCCCTCAACAGCAAGTATGATCAATATAAAATTTTGCATGCATGTACAGTGAAACTAGGTAATTTAGGCATCACATTTATGAAAAGATCAGTACTAGCTACAACTACACATGCGGAGCCATGTGATTGATGCTGGACGGCCCGATCCTTCTCCGCCCCCTGGCGGCGGCTCCGATTAGGACAGTCGGCAGTGAGCCCTTATGCTCCCTGTTCCTCCCCATCATGGCGGACAGCAGCAGGCTCCGGCCCACGACGAACGCCAGTGACTCCTCCTCTCCCTCCAGGATGGCCACCACCCACCCAGGGGCACAGCAGCGTGCTCTCCGTCCCACCGGTCTCCACTTGCCCCAGCACCACCGCCTCGGGCAGCCACTCGCGGTCCTTCTCCATCCGCGCTGCCCGAACTCCTCAGCACCGCGATCACCCTCAGCAGCGAGGGCTCTTCGACAGCGTGCCCCTCCTTCCTCCCGGGCTTCGGCACCAATGTAATAAAGTTCGTAGAGGGGAAGGAAGGGAGCGGGAACCAGCGAACATTCAACATTTTTTCATTCAAATAATAAACAAAACGAAAGTAAACCACGGGCAGCCCCTCACGGACGAATGCCCGCACACACATAATAGAACATAAACAAAACATAAAATGCAGGCCTGGTCCTCTCTTGTCTTCCACTGTCTTTGCTCCTCCTTTTATACTCCCATCACTCTGCCGTGGTGAGACGAGACCGGTGTGTTGCGCAGCTGGCGCTCATTATCACTCGCCACCGGCCCGCTCTCACGGTCCCTCGCCTCGCTGCTTGCCACAGATATGCTGTAAAGCAGTCGAATTTTGTAGTTTGTTTTGTTCTCGGGTTACTACCCGAAACCCGAAGTTTAAAAGTACGATTAAAAATGATACAGACCCCGTCAGGCTATGGCAGATGTGTTATTCAACTTATTGTATCATCATGAATCATCACAAGAGTCTTGAAAATATATTATGAAGGTTGAAAAGTTACCTAGTGCTGTTTAACTTTGCCAAGATAAATAATTCCAACAGTTCATGCCTAAAATAAACTTGGTAAAGGTAACAAAAAGTGTTATCTTTTAAAGCCCCTTGTGCAAGAATGTGAATAAGTGGCGGAAGTCAACATGCAGCACATAAATGATAGAATGTACAATAGGCCTATTTTATGCATTTAAATAGGACCCATTTTTGTTTGTATTTTATAAATTAACAAAATAAGGGCCTGTCATGTACAAATGCACAATGCTTGAATATATTTGCCCATTAAAAAATAATACATAACAGTTTGTGCCTTATATTGTGATCTCACATGCAGCATATTTTAGTGACGCATGCATAAAAAATAGGCTACAAAAAATGCATGCAAAGGCTTTGTGGTTATTTCATGATGACTTAATTTACGACAGAACTACAACTTTGCATGCTCGTATTTACAATTTAGCAGTTAACATGCAGTGTGCCGCATTTCCGTGTGATTTATTGAAGGAGTGTACCCCGTGAGTATAGTAGTGGGCCCCTTTATTTGTCACCACAAGCGGCGGCCCTGATTATATCTTTCTTTTCTTTTTCTCAACATACAGAATAAAGAACCATGAAGTTATTCCATGCTCATAAATGTCTGCGTCCATTACTTCTCCAAAAGTGCTCATCTCTTTCAGTTTGGTGGTTTCGTTATATTCAAAGAAGAACTAGAACGTTTGAAGAACGTGTTCCTGTTCCACTCACTGAAGGAAGGACGCCCTCTTTTGGTCTGTGTCAGATTAAGAGGGATCATAAAGTTTGCGGGGTTTTTTTTAATCACTTTTAAAATAAAATAAATCACTTGCACAAGATCAATGGTCTCTTTATTATAATATAAAGGCACTATATCAACTCTTACAACTAATAATCTCGGTTAAATGTTGAACAGACGGTGTCCGTCAGGTCCCAACCGTTCTCGTGAAGTGTGTTTCTTATTCTCGGGTCCCTGCTGGTGCTCTAGATGTCTTCAGTACACTCATGTTTCTCTTCAGATCGTATAAATCTTTCGCCTTTTACTAAAGATTTCCGTGGGAAGGAACACAATGAGTATAAACTAATTTTTTGATGCCCTGCTTAACGGCGTGGCTTCCTAACACTGTTAATATCAGATCTCTTTATTATCGCGTCATTAAGTTACTTTTAGTAGTATTTGTGCGTGTTACGTTTGCAGTTATTAAAGTATGTCCATGTAATAGATTTATCTCCTGCGATCGTATTTAAAATGTCGTGCTGCGCAATGCGCTGGATTATGTGATTTCTAGTTCTGGAAGTGACTGCAAGACTAAAAAAATGGACTGCACTGAAAGTACAAGTCCTGTGTTCTGTTTCAGGATGGCAGTTTCGTCTTTAGTGTAACGTGAACATGGTCTTAGGTTGGTGTTTGATTCCCTCCAATTGCGAATTATATTTAGCTGTTTTTATCTCAACACACAATAAAGAAACGAGAATGTATGCTGTGCTTATAAATGTCTATCCATGACTTTCTGTTTGGTTGTTTCTTTGTGTTCCACTCACTGATGGAAGGAAGGACGCCCTCTTTTGGTCTGTGTCAGTTTAACAGGGATCATAGTGTGTTTTTCTTTTTGTTTTCTTTCTTTTTGTTTTAATCTTGAAATCCCGTTTAAAATAAAAAAGAGAAGGCCAAGTGGTAGCCACATTATTATAAAATAGATACATTACTGTCTGTCAGGTCATTCATCTAATAATCTCGGTTAAATGTTGAACAGACGGTGTCCGTCAGGTCCCAACCGTTCTCGTGAAGTGTGTTTCTTATTCTCGGGTCCCTGCTGGTGCTCCAGAGCTCTTCAGTACACTCATGTTTCTCTTCAGATCGTATAAATCTTTCGCCTTTTACTAAAGATTTCCGTGGGGAGGAACACAATGAGTATAAACTAATTTTTTGATACTCTGCCTATCGGTGGAGTTCGTAATTGTGTTTCAAATGACAGATTGTTTTGACATTATCATCATATACTATAAACATCGCATTAATTTATTCTGATTTTTACTGTAAATGGGACATTAAGTTACACAAAGCCACTCGAAACTCCTGAAACATAAAATAAGTGCATTTAATTGTATTTTGTATTGGTACAATTGTAATTGTTTTTAATTGTATTTGCATTTTATTAGATTGTTGGACTTCGTGCACACAACTGTCATAGCGGAAGGGGAGGGGCTATCAGACTGTCAAATGACTGAAAATATAACTTTATACTTTTTAAAATAAGTGCATAGTGTAAAGTGCGTCATTTGGGACACAACTTTAAAGTTCTTTAAGTTATAATATTTTGCTTGACTGCACTGTTTTGAATGTAAATAGACAACTAATATAATTGTCACCTGAATGTATTTGAGTATTTTGTCTTATTGTTTCTTAATGGCTAATTATAATTTTTGTTAATTATACAACTTTTTTTACTTTTGTTTTTGCCATAGCCCTGCTGCTGACGTGGCGCTTAATGCAATAAGTAAATGCACTGAATGAGATGCCTCTTCATTCAAGATTAGAGCATGAAAAGACATAGGAATTTTTAATCATTCATATATACATGCATACACAAAGCACGGCCAGTATTTATATATGTACATTTAAAAATATATTTTATATTACATATTTGACAAAAACATCAAAAAGCTTTTTAAATGCGTGTATTCTTAAAGGAAGACTGGATGGGACTTGTGGAAGCTGACCTTTTACCCATAAAGTGTCACATTAGTAGTAATAACATGAGTGATCTTTGTCCTGCAGCCGCCGCCCTCCAGATAACCAGCACAGACGCACAGAGCAGGTAACACAATCAAAGCGCAAATGCCTTTAAATACCTTCTTGATTGAAAGTATTATATTGCATAGATTCTATGTAAAAATATGTGATTGTATGTGAATATAATAATGTGAACAAATCAGAATAATGCACCAGTGTTTGGATTATAGGATTAACAGGATTATTGACTTGGATACATGTCTTTTGCTACACTGTTGTGGGTGTGCAGCAAATGTACCTGTTCCTGCATGTGTGCTTAATTTACAGAAATCTGGAACTATTAGAATGACTTGAATTTAACTTTATTGCAACTACTTATGACCTTGACTGAGTAGAAATTTCATGTTATGAATTTGATAGCAGCTAAAGTCCACTTTGAGGTTACTGTACTATCACAGACAGAGCACATTGTCTGTCTGTAAACAGCAACAAAAGTAAATATATTTGTATTTACATATTTTCTAGTATGTTTTCTATGTATGTGGTCACCGACAGCGTCCTTTAGATCCTGTGATGTTTCTGTTCTCTCCTCAGTCTTGAAGATGGTGGTTTTGTCTAAAGAATACGGTTATGTGGCGCTAACCGGATCGGCATCGTTTCTCCTGATGGCTCATCTGTCTCGTGCCGTGGTGAAGGCTCGGGTTAAATACAACGTCCAGGTAACATAACAGACACTAATTATTACTATGGAAGCTTGTTTCTGCAACAAAATAAAAAAAATATAAAAGCTAACTGCAACTTTTTATCTCGCATTATGACCTTTCCTCACAATTGCAAGTTTATATGAGGGGGATGTACATTGAGCCAAAACATTATGACCAGTCAAGGTGAAGTGAATATAGCTGATCATCTCCTATCAAGGCCATTGTAAGATCTAGTTTGGATAAAGCAAACAATCAGTTCCTGTAGTCAACGTGTTGGATGCAGGAGAAACTGGCAGGAATAAAGATCTGAGTGACTAGGTGTCAAATCATTATGCAAGGCAACTGGTCAGAGTATGTAACCCCCCCAACAGTAGTGAGAATTTACCAACTGTGTCTGAGGAGGAAAACCAGCGACGGGTGTTGGGTTCATTAATGGTGGGGTAAGTGTTATTTCAAAACCATTTTACAAAATGGACTCGGTCTGAGTGCAATAACAAACTTGCAGCCAATCAGCAAGTATGGGGCCTTTCTACTATTGATGGTGAGAAGAGCGCGCTCAGTCCACGTCATTATTCAAAACACAAGACGAGCTGAGAACTAATACATGCTGGCTTTTGCTTGAATATGCTTGTGTGTCATGTACGCTTGTTTGTCCCTTTGCGATCATATTGTGGCTCACTTCAGCGAGGATAAAGACGAAATGCTATCCCGTCTGGCTCGAGCCAACAGAAGGTCTGTGGGACGAATGTGTCACAACACACGGTACATCTGTTGCGTAGCCGCAGACCAATCAGTGTGCCCATGATGACCCTAGTCCACCATCGAAAGCACCAAACAATGGGCACACAAGTATCAAAACTGGACCTTAGTGCAGTGAAAGAAGGTCATCTGGTTCTCTTTTACATCACGTGGACGCCCGTGCTTGTGTGCACCTTTAGCCTGGAAAAGGGATGGCATCAGGATGAACTGTGGAGTGACGAGAAGCCGTTAGATGGAGTGTGACTCTCTGGACAATGTTCACACTGTTCAGGAATGGTTTGAGAAACGTGATGCAGAGTTCATGGAGTTGCCCTGGCCTCCAAATTCCCCAGATCTCAGTCCAGTTGATCATCTGTGGTATGTGCTGGAGCAACAAGTTCAATCCACGGCGACTCCACCTCACAACCTACAGGACTTGAAGAATCTGCTGCTGACGTCTTGGTGCCAGAGACAGCAGGACACATTCAGAGCTCTTGTAGAGTCCATACTTGGGCAGGACGGCACTGTTTTGGCGAGATGCGGAGGACCACCAGCAGCATATTAGGCATTTGGCTCATCGGTGTAAACTGGCAATCTCAGAGATAAACTCACAATTGAGTTAAAGGTGGTTCTTTGGATCATTGCAACCCTTTTGGAATCCTAATTATTAAGAGTGCACTCTTGATTTTAAGAGTTTTACATATTTTGATTACATATTTGATTCTTAATTATAATTTATATTCAAACACAAAAATCTTCTATAAATATATACTTTAGTTCAGTGGTTCGTTAGGACCCTTTTCCGTTCGAACCCCTTTTTTAGAGCACAAAAGTAGCCTAATATTTTTCCTTGAAGGTTTTTGGTGTAATTAAGTTTGCCCTATGAAGAAAGTATGCTTTTTATTTTCTAGTATCCCACAATGTACAGTGATGATCCAGACACTGGTGACAGATTCAACTGCATCCAGCGAGCGCATCAGAACACGTATGCATGCATTACTCAGAAAATAATATGTAAATATTCTCAGTATACATTATAGTCTGTTCACAGCAGATATATTACTGCTAAATATTATATTTTCTTTTACAATAATTAAATATCAGCTTATTTATTTACATTTGATCGAGAAGTGAATGTTGTGAAGTTGTTTTCTGATGTTTTATTAATGCTATTTTGTCATCGTAATTATTATTATAAAAAAAAAAAAAAAGCATGCATCATTTATATGCGTGCCGTATTCTTACAGTGTTGAAGTCTTGTCTCCATTCCTTTTTCATTTGTCTGTGGGTGGGATTCAGCATCCAGTGAGTATAGATTCAAGCTTTATTAACATTATAATCCCGTGCAGACTGAGAGATGAACTGTTTGTTGTGTTTGTCAGCGCCTGGCCAGCGTGTTGGGAATGATCTGGATTGTCAGTCGGGTGGTTTACGCTAAAGGTTACTCTTCTGGAAGTAAGTGTCTTTAATCTACACAGATCACATCAGTTCTGTGAAGGTGCAAAACCAATTACGATTATGAACCCAGTTCGTGAAATGAGTTTGTGTGTTGTGTTGTGTCCCGTCAGAGCCTGAGAAGCGCCGGCGTGGGTCTTTCGGGATGCTTGCTTTGCTGGGTCTGTTCCTGTGCACGGTGAACACCGGGAGAACGCTGCTCGGATGGGGACCTGGGCTAAAATGGCCAATGTGTTTTAAATAGTGGATATCATGTTTGCAATTCAATTCTACTGTAATTTTACATTCTATAAAAAAAAGTTATGTAAAATTTGAAAAGCAGAAAGAGTAGGAGAGAGACTTTACCGACTACACTGTAAGACCTCTGGGAATTATCTGTGTGTAACGTTGTGTTTTAAATAAACAATTTCAATTTAGTTACATTTTTGTCATAATGTATAGTGAAATTATGTGAATAGCCAAGTGGAGATTGCACATCAGTATTTTAATATCATTGATACTTTCTTTTCTTTTTTTAATTTGAAAGTTTTTGTAATTGTTTTGTGTGTGTGTGTGTGTGTGTATATATATATATATAGCCTATGTTGTGGAGATTTTGGGAGCAGGAATGAGGTATTCGTGGCACTTTTTAGTTTTTTGAAACATACAAGTTTATGGTAGAATATAATATATGTGAATAGTGTCATATATCGGTAATATCTTAGTATAGTGGGCGTTTTCCCCCTCTGTTTATATCAATACTGGTCCAGTATGTTTGCTACATTTCGAAGTGAGCGGCCATCAAACCAGATTTACTACATTTCCCATAATCCATGTGGTGTGACGGAAGTGGCGTAGAATATAGTGGCTCCTCGATTTAAACTGAAATGGGCACCGGTCCCACGAAAAGAGGATTTTAGACAAACAGTCAATCTTATTATATTATTTATGACAGGGTATTCATTCGTGAAGTTTATAATGGAATAACCGGTCGCTTGAGTGTTTCGCGGGCATGTGTTTTGAAGCTTTATTTCAGTTTGTTTACTGGAGCTGAAACACACAAACCATAGACTCCGGTGACACTGTGCGATCCTTTTACCTGTCGCTGTAACCTCACCTGTCATTATTTACGCTGGTTTAAAGTGTCTTCATAAAGCAGACAGGTTTTATGCTTATGTTTAATTCGAGAAGCTGTTTATCAGGCGCTCAGGATGAACTGGGACCATCAGTTGAGCTCCATCATCTCCGAGGCGGACGGAAGTGTCGCAAAAATGAGGGTAACAGACTAATATTTCATAACTATAAACATTCATTTAAATGTGTTTTATTTGTAAACGATAAGTCAGTTTATGTTGCAGACACCGTCCGCTAGAGTGCGCGGTCTATGTGCTAGATAAATTAAACAGACAGTTCACCTAAAATACTGTATTTACTACAGTCCTGTTATGAACCTCTATGACTTACTTTCTTCTGTGAAATACAGCTTTAATTCACCTTGGTTATTAATATTGTGTCTTAAAAGGAACGTCTTACTACATATGGAAGATCTCCCAGGGGAATCGAAGGTAATGCCGTTTTTAAATTATTTTTAAGTCCATTAATAGAAATATGACAGATGGAGAATATTCTGTGTAATTCTATATAAACGTATAATGACTGTGTAATGACTAATAAAAGTAGTCATGGAAATTATTAAAAGTTTTAAATCCTGTCAATATTTAGGAGCAATGTTGGTTTTGGTATTATTTATATTTTATTATAGTATTTATTTTATATTTTCATTTAGTCAAAATGTTATTAAAGATTTTATAAGCATGTTGTTTAGTAGTCATTTTTTGTGTGATAAAACAGAAATAATGAATATATACAAAAACAAGATATATTAATAACTGGTTATGTTGTATCAATGTATCCTGTGAGCTTTAAAAACAAATATTTGTCCCTGTGGACATCAGTTTTGGCCTCTACTGTAAACGTTCATGTGTTTCTCTCTGTAGATGTGTTTCCAGTCAGAGAGGTCACAGCCGGTGTTGATTTGAAGCCCTCTTCCTCTCTCAGTCCAGCGGTTCAGTGGTCAGATCTCACCGCCATCCAGACACAACTACAGCAACAGAGTCAGGTCAGACTAACACCTGCTCTGGTCACATGACCCGTTTGTCACCTGACTTTAACGTCTAGCTCGAGTGATCTGATCTCAGGTGTTTGGATCACATGACGTATTGGGTCATTTATCTGTATTTAGTGCTGTCCACTTGAGTTCGGGTCACCTGAGAAGATGGACCTTTGTAATAACACAATAAACAATAAATGTGTTTTATCTTTTGTATTTTATAATTATTATTAAAGACAAGACGCATATATTAGGGTAAATAGGGTAAATATTTTAATTAATAGATACTATTACCTTCCCCGGTTGATTAATCACCAAATTTACCATATATTAAAACAATTGTTTTGTATTACAAGTTTTCTTAAATGTTATGTTTAAATATGCAAATGAGGTATTAGTAATTTATTATGCACCATTTGTATATATTTCCAGAATAAAGCTAGATTCAAAAATGTTGTTGATATATATTGGACTTTTTACAGAGAGGATTTTGGATATCTATATTTATCACTCTATAAATCAGACAATAGTTTTAGGAATAAAATGTTGAAAATTCTGTATATCAGGCAAATCATAAATTAACAGTACTTGATGTAAAAACCTCAAATATAGATATGACTAAAACTTTAAAGTTTGATGTATGTAAAGCTGCGGAAGGGGAGATTTCTGTCTCAACTTAAAAAAAACTTTAAAGATGTCTGTTGTAAATGAAAAATCTCCACATGCAATTGCAAATAGATATAGCATATAGAGTCTAAGAAGTCCAGTGCATGAAAAAACTGTGATTTTGACTGCAGTGTCTTGGCTTAATATTATATTCTGAACCCTACAGTGTATCATTGTAGAATAACAAATAAGTTTTATGTTATTTTCCCACAGGCCATTGAAACTTTAACACAGAGTCTTCGATTATTGGAAAGAGAACGAAACGCTCAGCATAGACAAATACAGACATTACAAGGTGATCGTTCAATGTGCTTCAAAATTTTAAAGGGGTCATGACATGAGAAATCAAACCAGCTTTTTGTTTGACACAAACCACCTCTTATGTGTCATCTTTTGACACATAAGAGGTCTTTAAACCATTAAAACATCCTGCAAGTTTCACAGCTTTAAACGTCCTCATTATAAACGAAGCATAAACAAAGCTCCAAAAGCGCCTCGTTTTGATATCGTGGGATCTGTGATGTTATCAGATACATCTGCATATGACTGCCTTCAGAGTAAGACTTAATTCTTAATTCAGAGTAAGAGCAAATAGTTTTACGTCGTCGCATCATAGGCCCCGCCTACTGGCGTTCAGTCGCTTAACGGCTGACGTTTGCCTACACTGGATGTTGTCTCAAGCAAAACGACTGACGCTGTCTACACTAGAATAGATACAGTATACATACTTCTGACATACTTCACAAACTTGAATCTGTCCACTACAGGACAAATGGAAGAGTGAAAGAACGTAATTCGTTTTCATTCATCAAGAATCACAACACCGAAGTGGAGATTTCGTGGTTAAAAAGTATATAAATGTTTATTTTTTTCTTGAAAATGGCTGCTGGTTTGGCTAGATAAGAGCCTATTCCTCATCTGGGATGGTGCAGAGCCTCTGAAGCCCTTCCTTTGTAACTGCACTGATTTTGGACCTTTAACCGTTGGTTGCCATTGAAGTCCATTATATAGAGAAAAATACTGGAATGTTCTCCTTTAAAAAAAACGTTATTTCTTTTCGACTGAAGAAAAAAGACATGAACATCTTTGATGAGGTGGGGGTGAGTAAATTGTCAGGAAATTTTCATTTTGAAGTGAAATAATCCTATAAAAAAACAAACTACAAAAAACAGATTAATTTAGACCAGAGCATCAGAGTGAAGGTTGAAAATAATAGTTTTTTTCTTCATATATATTTGTTTTTTATTTGCAAAATCCTTATTAACAATATTCGTGAACCCCAAGTAACATATTAAAATATTTTTTTTAAATCCATGTCATGACCCTTTTCATGAACACTTCTTTTCAATAAGTGAGTTAATAGAATATGCCAAGAACAAAACCTGCTCTGATTGAGTTGATATTAATCCTAGAGCCGGTCTCTTCCAGAGGAGCAGAAGAGACTTCAGGATAAACTGGAGGAGAGAGAGCGGGACGCAGAGCGGAGAGCATTGAGTCCTGGACCGGATCGACGGATAGAACAGTGGAAGAGAGAGATGGACCGAGAGCTGAGCAGCCTAAGAGCTCAGATCAACCGAGCCACGACTCTAGGAAACCAGGAAGAAAGGTCTGTAATGAGTCTTTAGTGACATCTGTGGAAAATAAATAAAAAACAGTCAAAAGTTTGGAATGATTATGATTTTTTTATTTAAAGTAATGTCTCTTCTGCTCAGCAAGGATTCATTTATTAAATCAAAAACACATTAATATTGTGAAGTATTATTAGAATTTTAAAAAACTGCTTTCAATTTGAATATGCATTAAACTGTACTTTATTCCTGTGATCAAAGCTGGATTTTCAGCATCATGCTAGTAATCCATTGTGAACATGGAACGAAGCAGTTTAACAGTGTGTGAGTGTACAGACATTGATAGTTTTTTAATGTCTGTCCGTCCACAGCTTCAGCTCTAAACTCCGCAGAGAAGAACTGGAGCAGCTCAGGAGAGAGGTGGACATTCTCAAAAACAAACTGAGTAGGTCATATACCAGTAGATAGTTTTTTATATACCTACGCAGAGCGTGTTTGATGCCACAGATGCATGAACTGACTGTTCCACGTGTGCATATCAGATATACACTATGATGTTACATGCATAAATCAAACTCTTTCAGTATATGAGTGACCTGTTATTACAGTCAGGGCTTTCTGCCAGTGCAAATGCATTTTGTGTTAAAATAAACACAAGCACGAGCGATCTACTGCCTCCGCTGTCACCCAAATAAACATCACGCTCAGAGACTGGCTGTGCTTGTGTTGGCTTCACATTCATAGCGACTTCAGTATTGATAGACATTCTGACTCTGGGCATTTTGGCTACATTTATACCGTGTTCATGAATGCTAAAAAAGCAAACTGGTTTGTGTTTCTGTAGTGCGGCAGGAGGAAGATACGTTCCAGCTCCAGTCTGAGGCCAGAGAAACAAGGAGACAGTATGAACGCAGCTCTAAGGTGAACGACACACACGTGATATAAGATTTTAAGATTTCGTTTTCTTTTTTTAAAAAGAAACATATTGGGTGATTTCAGGGTGACTGGGACACTTTTTGCCATTGAGATACCCTGAATGATTTACTCAGCAAGGATACATTAAATTAATCAAAAGTGACAGTAAAGACATTCATAATATTTTAAATAATTTCTGTTCTTCTATTTTCCATTTTCTGATTGACTATCCCTTTCATTATGCTAAATATAATACTTAACATTAAACGAAAAGGGTGTTTTTTTTATGATTTCAAGATTGGTATTGACTTTTCTATGTAAATGAACTCTTTTATAATATGCAATATATAATATGCAAAATGATTTTGCATTAAGATTTATAGATGTTTTAGCTATGTTCTGGTTCAGTGACCATTAATTTCAGTGCTCATTTGATGTTTGTATTTTACAGATGTTAGAGAGTTTTACAGATTCTTACCGCGCGCACAGTTTTGAACTAGCTCGGATGGTGTCACAATATCAGCACACTCAACAGGAAGTACGTGACCTCAGGTGGGTGTGTCCTTAAAGTGCCACAAAACAACAGCTGGAGCAGTGGTTCACAACCAGGGGGGCTCGAGATGACTTTAAAATTAGGCAAAACAAGCATTAAAATGAGATAAAACCAAGATATAAAGCTAGAGTAGGCAAAGTTTTTCATTAACCCTTTTTGTTATCCTGGTTGAAACTCTCTTCACATCCTGATAGCAATCAATAAGAGCGGTTTAAGTATTTAAAAGAGTACATATATCTTCTGTGAAAGTCTCAGGACCAAAACATATTCGTCCAATCATTGCATTCGATCAAAAGGCTGTCCCAATTCAAAGGATCCTTTAAATGTGGCCTCCTTCATTTCCCGGGCTGCGATAGATAGAACGAGTGGATCCTTCGCAGCCTAGCCTATCCCAAGATTTATTGCACACTGCTGACGATTTAATGTGGTTTTTGTTTTTTTGAGAGGGGGAGAAAGAGAACAAAAAAATGCCTAATTGCTAGATCTTATGCTTGCTATTGCTAGCCTCTCCATATTAGGCTTCCCACCAAGTTCTTGGAAAAACCTGGATATATGAGAGCCTAATTATAAATCTGGATTTCTGCAAATTAATGAAATAAAACTCCATGGCCATATTTATACATTTATAAATAAAAATATTTCCAGTTACACCCAGCTTTAAAATTCAGTTTTAATGGGCAGAAATTGTGAGGACAGGTATTTACAAAAATCCTTATCCAGGAGCTTATGAACAATTGCGGGGCCTTAAGGGGGTCGCACACCGGACGCGGAGCTCGGCGGCGCTCGGCGGCGCGCCACGTCTTTAAAATTCGAACACATTGTTTTCAATGAGTGTACGCACACCGGTGGCGGCATTCGGCGCCTGTCCGCGGCGACTCAGGAAGTTGTTCTAAATCCTGCCGCGCCACAGAGCGCCATTTCAAGGCTTTATATTAAAAGTATATTATCGTTAAGGTATACTGATTTCAACCTTTGCTACAAGACACATTTGTTTTACATTCTGAGTTCAACAGCTTGAATAAAGTCTAAACATATTTTGGGGAAATGTATAATAAACGTAGCCTTTTAAAATGTGCGCGTCTGGTGTGCGATACCTGAGACGCTGCGTGGCGCGCCGCCGAGCGCCGCCGAGCTCCGCGTCCGGTGTGCGACCCCCTTTAGATTCATAAAGGTTAAGAACCCCTGAGCTGGAGGAACATTGCGAGATAGTGTTATTTTAGTCTCATTGATATACATTATATTTAAGTTTATTTAGTTGATAACCCTTTACAATAAGGTTTGATTTGTTAACATTAGTTAATGCATTAAATATCATGAACTTACAATGAGTAATATATTCTTACAGTATGTTCATGTTAGTTCATCTTAGTGCACAGTGCATTAAAGCTACACTGTGTGATATTTTCCCCCATCTAGGGGTGTAAAGGTATATGACCATCCAGGCAATAATAGTTCCTGTTCTTCTCAACTCTGATTTCGTTTTAACTCCTACGGTGGCCGATCTAGTCCAAGATTAACATGGCAATCCCCCTCTTCACATTCGACACGGTGCCATCGAGTGTAAAAACGCGAAAGGCGAAGCTTGAATTTATGGGTATGTCCCTCTTTGGCTAATGTACTTTCAAGATGGAGGGGCAACATGTCGACCGGCATTCAAACCCCTCACCCGTATGTATTTTCAATGGTATATTATAAACTTACCAGAATACTTTATTACTTGAAAGAAGTAAATATACATTAATGAGCACGTATATTTTTGAAAGAACTAAGTGTTTTTAGCTAAGAATAAACTAAAAAAGTTACACAGCTTTAACTAACATTTAAAGATGCATATTTTGATATTCTGAAAAATGTATTAGTAAATGTTGAGATTAATAATGTAGATAAATAATGTAGTTAACTAATAGTAACAAATGAAACCTTATTGTAAAGTGTTACCAATTAGATTGAGTTATTTTAGGACTTTAACTTAAGCTCAACAAAATTGAGAAATGTTTTCTTGGAAACTAATGTGTTTTTGAATATTTTATTTAATGTAATTGTTTTATGGTTATAGTATTGGCAAATTACCCTGATGAGAGTAGGGCACTATTTTCTGTGTGTGATTTAATCGCCCTTAAAGCAATTTTTAATCAAGGTGATGTTGTATAGGTCATACAAGATTGACTGGTACATTTTTGCCCAACTCCATGCATGTTCTGCAAAAACTCCTTCAAATTAGTTGATTTTATCGGACTGTCCCGCTTTTAATGCAAGTAGAAAACATGCTTACTTTAAGATTCAAGAAAAGGTTTTAGAATTTGATCATATGTTAAGGTAAATTTTTTTTAAATATAATTCTTGTATTTTTGTAATTCTGTTTGTGCCATGAAGATGCGAAACAGAATGCGAACATGCCATTAAATAAAACTCTATGTGTGATTCAGAGTCACAGCCTCTGAGCTGAAGGACGAGGTGAGAGGTCTGGTCCTGAGAGACGGCCTCCCCGCACCTGCACAGGTACCGCAGAAAGCACACAAACCAGGTGAGACGCAGCTGTGAACACACACTAATTAAAGGGTCTTGTACTTTTTTGGTTTCCCCTTGAAGGTCATTTATAATGTTAGGTCTTTTTGTGCCAAAAAAGGTCATTTATCCTCTCTGACATTTGGAATCAAATTGTTTTTGCTTGCTGCTCCTAAAAGGTCCACTGAAGTGCCTTGAAACGCGCCGCATTATTCAATGTGTTGACATGATTTCCCCTGAAACGGCTCCAGCTGTTAGCAGCTCCTCCCCTTTTTCGAAACGGCCAATAGCGTTTCGTTTAGGTGTCAGTTTGACTAGAGTCTTTTTGTTTGGTAAAGCCAGTTTCCTCTACCTGTTTATCATCATCATCATCATCATCATCATCATCATCATCTCCTCCAAATCGTTTTGAAATACAGCACTCTGTGCAGAATTCAAATTGGTCCGATATGTTTTGTTGTCTGCTCTGACTCGTGCATATGATCCGCGCTGCTCTCTCTTGTCTGTGGTCTAAATTTAGACATGTTGAAATTAGTAAATGTGTGTGAACAACTGACCGATTTCAGCCGCAGCTTCAGCAGTGTAGGGGGCGGGCTTTAGATTCTTGAGATAATTTTGACTGGACAGAATATTTGATGAGACGGGGAAGTCTGCGATGATGCCATCAAAATCTGTCATTCGTTTTAAGGGAAGTGAGAGGCTGTAAGTTTTGAATGCTTGTATCTCCTAAATGCACATGGGAACAAACCATTTTGGTACACACCAGCTTATTCATAACTTTAAGGCTAACACAGTCATACTAAAAGCAAAAAAAACTTCAATTTTGATTTCAGTGGACCTTTAAAAGGTTTCGGTGCACTTACGCTCTTTGTATGTGGTGTCCTTTCATTGTTCTCTCGCAGCTGTGGTGACGGTGAAGACGAAGGCCGAGAGACGCGTGTCGTCAGGGTCGGAGGATGATTTCAGTCCCACCCCCAGTCTGGCTGAGATCAGCTCAGACGAGTTGGATGCATCCTGGCTGGAAGAACCAGGTGACACATGCATTACAAATCTCATGCAGAGCTGCATGGGGCTAGCCTGACAAGCCAGACCCACATCAAGATGTTTGGTCTGGAAACTCACCATTGACAGCTCAATCCGAGGGGCGGATAAACGGTTGTCTTTCAAACTCCCTCTGCACGCGATAGGATAGCGCTATTTTTTTTTAAGAAGACAAACCAGCTGGAGTAATTGTTATTATAGTATAGTATGGTATCATTTATATACTATTTTTTTGTTGAAAATACTATATTTTTACATTTTCTGTTTTTATTTTAAATTTAAAGTTGTACTTTTGATGTTCCTGTAATTTTAGTTTGTTATTTTAGTACTTTAAATTAAAATTGCCTCGGAAACTAGCTGAAATAAAATAAGGTGAAGAGTTTATATTATATTTAATTTCAGTTCATTTCAGTTTCATGTAATTAAAAATAATTTTAAATGATTGTAGTTTTAGCTAATGAATAAAAACCCTGTAGAGAGGAAGGCACTTGTTTTAAAATGATTTACTTTATTTTACATCTTTTCCAATTAATCAGGTATCTGTTTTTCATCCACTTGCCAACCCCAGTTTGGGGAAACCCGGGTTTACACTAACAATTACTCATTTTTCCAATTGTTTTAGAGCTACAAACCAGAAGGAGGCGCCGGCGTGTCCGTCTAAATTCAGACCTGTCAGGAAGTGACATCAGCGATGCTGGAAGCGGGCTTGAGAGTAACCTTGACAATGATGCTGAAGGGCTGGACAGAGTTTCAGACAGTCCTCCAGATCTCAGTCTCAGTGACCTCTGACCCTAAAGGCCAATAAACCATCGTGCTGCTATTAGAGAGTGGAAACCCTGTTCTTAAGTGTGGACAGTTTACGTCTGTAATGACGGTCTGGACTGGGCTATTTCTAATATAATTGATCTACGCTGAGGTAAAATCAAGTCCATGGTGCTCACTGAGTTTTTGTAGTATTCAATAAGACTGACTCGCATCAGACACAGATCGGCTTTATAAGTATTGCAGTGACGTATACTGCATTTGGTACCACATATTAGCATACAACTCTTACTAATTTTACAATATCTTTCTGTGGTAAGAGTAGTATGCGGTTACCAAATTCAGCCATACAGTATTCCAGAAATTGAGGTATTCGTTAGCAAAGTTGCAAAACAACTTTTGAAATAATGCAGAAAATGGGTTTTGAATATGAACGTGCAACACAAAACACCCAGACAGTCAAAGGGAGTTTGACTTGGCCTTTTGTAGATGTTTTAAACATATTTGCAGTCAGTATTTGAAGCATGCTTGCATAAATGCATGCACTGATGAATCGCTCTCTCTCACATTGACTATTTCACCTTTTTACCACTTTTGAAATAAATGTGAATAATTTTGTTTCATAACTTGCGTTTTTGGTATTGTGAGGCAACTTTAAAGTAACAAAAAGTAACAATTTAGTGTGTGTTTTAAAGACTTTATTATTTAAAAAAAGAACAATGTGTCATAAGAAACACTTCAAATGCACTCTCACAAGTTATTACATGAAGTAAACAATATCACACACCCATCCGCCAACAAAGCACAAGAAGGAAAATACTGTATCTTTCACTTTTATTAATCAATAAAAAAAAGGGTGTTTAGTTTATAGCTACATTTTGTTCTTTCTTTTTTTTCTCAGTTTTTATAAAAAACATTTCAGGCACAAGAAATCCTTAAAGGGATAGTTCACCCAAAGAAAAATAAATACTATGGAGGTCAATGGCTACCCTGTTTGATTACCAGCGTTCTTTAAAATATCATCATCTGTGTTTAGACTAAAATAAAGAAACTCTAACAGGTTTGGAACAACATGAAGATGAATAAAGCATAAGAGAACTTTTATTTTTGGGTGAACTATCCCTTTAAAACTATGGCTAAAGGTCTTGCTGTGCGTTGATCAGTGTTGGCTGCCTGTCAAAGTGCACCCAAATGGCTATTTTTATCATAAAACATTTTAAATGCAGAAGTGTTATGAAATCATTAAAGTTGTGTTTCGGATAAAAGAGCCAATTGCATGTTCAGCGTTGTTTTTTTGTCAATTTGAAGACATTCCAATCCAATTGATAAAAATAATGCAACATTTTCTCTTGAAGTCAAGTGAACGTTTATATGACTGACAAAAATAGCATTTCCCAGGGGTGAAAATCATTACTGATGTTCTACATGGAGTATTAGAATTTTCCGGGTTCAATGAAGGTTAAGATTAACTTTTTAATATTTCAGCTGTTCATCTCTCGGTTTGTAAAAATAAGCAAAACTCAGTTTACAGTAATGCATTCACTATGAAGTCTATCCTTGAGTGTCATGCAAAGGTTAAAGGGTTTAGCAGCTTTACAGGAGATGGAAAACATAACTTTAGTCAGACGAGGTTAGGAAACTATTTAATCAACCTAGTCTCATGTTAACGTGTGTATTATCGATGTCATTTGGCTGTACTGTTGAAAATGCCCCATAGACTTGCATTATAAGTGCAGTACTGTAAACATGATGGTTGCTGACTGAGAGGTGGAGCGTTACTTTAACAAAACCAAAGCAGCAATTCTAGAATTAGACTAAATGTAACACACACAAACAACTGAACTAAATCCAGAGATGACACAGCTATCAGAGAAACATGAACACATAGAGCCGAAAACAGCTCCCAAATATTCCCACAGCACACCACCCTTCCCAAACCCCACGTAAAGTGCAAGAACACAAGCCAGCGAACAGGCACTGACGGCACACGGTGGATTTAACAACTAGAGTGGAATATCACGCTACATTTAGTCCTGTAACAGAAACTACAGGAGTGTGTGTGCCTCTGTGAAGCCATTCATTTCTGTCTTTCTTGTGTTGAACAGAGGATGTTGGGCGCTCTGAAGATGTTTTTCAGTAGCTGTACATGGAGAGAGGGGCGTCCTCCAGCATATCGTCCTGAAACACACAGATGTCAGTCAGTCAGTCGTTCTCAGGAAACTGCCAATAAGTGAGCTATACGTGTCCCAGTGACACAAAAGGGAACCTACTATGCCCTTTTACAAAGTATTGATTTGTTCTTGGGCTCTACTAGAGCAGGTTTTCATGCTTGAATGTTCAGAAAACACACTTTTCCAATATTTGTCATTGTTGCAGCACCTCTCTTCACAGTCTGTCAGTAACGCTCTGTTCAGTTCCTGTCTCTATGAAGCCCCTCCTTCTGAAAAGCACAATCTGCTCTGATTGGTTGACTGGACCAGCGTGGTGATTGGTTAATGGCTTTAAGCATGTTTGTCCCATATATAGGGAATGTCCCATATTTTTTTAATTATTTAAAAGAAATTACATAGCAGTGGCATAAATGAATGGGTTTTATCTAATTTAAATTAAAAAAAACACCTTTTATCTATTAAATTTATTTTTTGCATAATTGTGCATATATATATATATATATATATATATATATATATATATATATATATATATATATTATTTTTTTAATCCAATTTAAGGGAGTTACATCAAAAAAAGGATCATTTTTTAAAATAAATATTGTAGTTTCACATCTTTAGAGCAGCATTAGCATAAATTATAGAGACTTTGTCCTTGTTTTTTTTTTCTTTTTGAGAGAAGGCTAAATTGCTGAATTTTTCTGTGCCTGACCTTTTGTAATTTCTGACATTCAGGAGTACCATCATAAATAATATTGATTTTATAAGTGCCCCAATTATGCAATTTTAACGGTTCCTAAATCATGCATCCAATATCAATGTTTTTTTCAAATAATATACATTGTAGAGTCACCTCTTTTCTTAAAGTGTCTGAAATGCCTCGATTAAAGGGTTAGTTCACCCAAAAATTTTAATTGTCAATTCCTCACCCTAATGTCGTTCGACACCCGTCAGACCTCTGTTCATCTTCAGACACAGATGAAGATATTTGTGTTGAAATCCGATGGCTCAGAAAGGCCTTCATTGACACCAGTGTCATTTCCTCTCTCAAGACCCATAAAGGCACTAAAGACGTCGTTACAAAGCCCATCTCACTACAGCGGCTCTACAATCATTTTATGAAGCGGCGAGAATAGTTTTTGTGCGCAAAAAAACTAAACAACGACTTATATAGTGATGGGCCGAATTCAAAACAATGTTTCAAACCGTTATGAATCAGCGTATTGATTCATGACACATTGACACTATATGATAATTGAACGGAGCTGGAGGACATCACTGTTTTCTTCAGAGCGGCTGTACAGCTGAATCAAATTCTTTTGCATTATTTTCCTGTAAACACTGTGAGGCTCTATATAAATAACGTTGACTTGACTTATCTGCACTTTGATCTTTGCAAATCTTTAACATTCACAAACCATTTTACACAGTGTTCGAACTATACCCTGGCCTTTGGGAAAGCCCATTTGTGTATGGGGGGTGGGAGTGGGGGTAGTAGTAGTAATAACCACCATAGTCATTGATCTATATTTTTGATATTCTTGCACTGCTCTGCTTCACTTCAGTACACAGAGATCTGTATGTTAGGATGCCAAAAAGGTTTAAAAGTTACATTTTAGTCTGGTTTGCCTCAGATCTAACGGTGCTCGTCAATGTAAAAATTATTGAGATGGCCAATCAAATCAAAGTAGGCGGGGTTTGCATGTGTTCTCTTTTGGCTCATGCACACAGTCGTCACACACAGACGAGCATGACAATCTATCGCTTAATCCCATTCCGGAGACTCCTAATATACAATCATCGATGAACATCTTTGATTTTAATGAAGAAAAAGAAAAAAAAACACAAATTGATAAGTCAAAAAGCCACCCTCAAATAGCCTATAAACCAAGCATCTGGCTGTCTTTGAGTTCACATGAACAACGGTTAAAGTTACTCGTCAGGCTACAAAAGATTACCATAATTCCTCCGTTCAACTAGGCTACAGCACATAATTGGGAATAACATGCCTTAATTTAACACTAATCGCCCACAAAGGCCTGGGGTACGCTTCCTTTGCTGTTACTAAATGTACTAAACGAGTGGAATTTGCACCATAGCGCCACCCCACCTTGATGGTCAGGACTTGAATAGAATATAGTTATTTTTATTGAAGTGAATTAGATTTAAATCGCCATCATCCATGAATGAATTATATATTTTGAGCAATTTTACACATAATAATCCACGGTGGCACATTACACAAAACTGAAATTGCACCTAAAAATAGCATAGTGTCAATATTTTTTGAGACCCCCCCCCAAAATTTCACAAATCACATTTTCAGGGGAGCCCATGTCTTATTTAGGGGAGCCGAGCTCCCCCGTAGTTCGCACCCTGATTTTACACACTACATGAAAGGCAATTTTCCGAAAAATATAACAGGAGCACTTTAAAACCAATGTCACGGTGGTTCCTCTAATGTTTATTGTGGTTATGGCCCTGTATTTAAAGGGGGGGGGGTGAAACACTCAGTTTCAGTCAGTGTCATGTCAATCTTGAGTACCTATAGAGTAGCATTGCATCCTGCATATCTCCGAAAAGTTTTTATTTTTTAAATAATTATATAAGAAAGATGCGCTGTTCCGAGTCTTTCCGAAAAAAGCCGAGCGGGTGGGGGCGTGTCGTGTGAGCGGAGCTAAATAATGACGTGTGCAGCAGCGCGCTGTGTGTTGAGTCGAGCGTCATCCCTAACAGCGGAAAAAAACTTTATTCAAAATAAAAATATGGCTTTTAATCAGATACAGCCATACATCTATGATCCGGAATCAGACCCAGAGACTGCAGTTGAACAGGAGCAGCAGCAAAAACGACTAGAGCAGGACGTCTGTATGTGGTACAAGTTATACACTAACTATATAATATGCTTAGCGGCTTGTGTTATTTACATATTTATACTTGAATTATATCGTCGTATTTTTGTCTTTGAAGGTGTACATGTGAGAAGTGCAGTTGTGCACGTGTGTTTGTGTGTTTACGCGTGGTTTGTGTAGACAGTAAGCGGACTAAAAGCAGTCTCACTCACCCTTCTATCGTTGGGACTGCTCCATCCTTCAGCATTAGGCGATCGGATAATCCGGCGTCGAGCTGGGCCTTGTTTATGAAACAGTCGGCACCGAAATGCAGCGAACAGATATAAACATTCGCGCAACTCAGTTGCTGATCCGGAAAAGCAAATTACATCCACTGTTGCCTTAACGCGGGGTTTTTGGCGAATCTGTGCAGGACTGTCTTGGTCTGGCAACCAAAAACCCACTTTTTTGGTGACATTGTTATGTGCTATGTGTAATTGTCACCTGTCCAGCATCCTACAAGCCCCGCTTTGATGGGCGTAGCCTGTTGCTTTCGCTCTCTCCCTCTCTCTCTCTCACGCGCTTCCGGTAGAATTGTCCGTAAGGCCCATACAAGGAAATTCCGCCCCCGTTAACGTCAATGGGGACGCATGATCTCAAAAAACTTGCCGAAACTTATGACTAACCGGAAGTAGTATTTTTGACAAAGAAATACTCCCATCAAACGTCCACCTTAACTTTTGAAACTTTGTCTATGTTTAGTATGGGATTCCAAGTCTTTAACAGTGTAAAAAGATCAGTATGCATGAAACAGCATTTCACCCCCCCTTTAAGGCTTAAATGTGAAACTGTAACATCTCACAGTTCAACAATAACTCTTTTTTTTTTTTTAATGAAATGTAAAAAATAGCATAGCATTAGTATGAATGGCATCTACAAATCCGATTCCAAAAGAGTTGAGACGCTGTACAAATTGTGAATAAAAACAGAATGCAAATTTCAATATTTTATTCCGCTTTTTTTGGATTTGGGTTTGTAAATGGTTTCCTGCAAACCACACTTTTCCTGTTAGTGTTGCACTTCTGTGACGTGGCTAAATGCTTAGCAATTTATTTAGCTAGCATGTGTTTGTTTTGAAATGAATCGTGAAAACTGGGTTCCTACCATGGGGAGATCTTGAAGTCTGCGAAACTCTGGGCCGTCATTTGTGTTTCTGAATTTCAGGAATATGAGGACCGACACAATGGCAGCAACTACGACAAACGCAGACACCAGTCCAGCCAGGAGCGGGTCAGTGGACACTTTATCGTCTAGAAATCCCGGGAAGAAGGAAAACAGAGAAAGAGAGAGAGAGAGAGAGAGAGTATTATATTAGCACACTTTCTGGAAAATAATATGTAAATATTGTGTGTTTTTGTGCTAGATCGCTTCTAAAGTGACGCACAGGCCTGGCGGATCCACAAAGATCTGCCTGTTCTTGTGTCAGCGTGAAGACGTCCCGGCCCTCAGGCGTCCCTCTAACAGATATAATGAGGCTCTTGTTTCCCAAACGTACCATTATCAGGCTGTCTGCTGTTAGACCTCTATTCATATCAAGTTTTATGGGGATTTGTTTTGCTCGCCATTATTGTAAACAAAAATGCAGATGTGAGCTGTGAATGTGTGTGTGTGTGTGTGTGCAGCTGCATTCGGGCACAAAGGCTTGAACAAAATGAATGAGCATGTGATGTTTGATATCAAAGCAATAAATCATGTCCGCACTGAAACACAACAGGCTTTCTGTGTCCAAATGCGTCCTAACCAGGCACGAGAAGTTTCAAGCAGAAAGTCACGTTTTTGTCCTCACTAACAACATCAAAATCACAGGCGATCGGGACATCATTACACCACCGTTCAAACGCTTGGGGTCGGTAGATACGTCTCTTACGCTCAACACAACTGCATTTATTTAAGTTTATTTAATTATATATGTAATTATATTTTAATTACATTATATTGAAGTGTGATTTTAAATTACACAGTGAAGTGTGTGTGTTTGTATACATACGTACGTACACATATATAATAATAATAAATACATTATATTTAAGTTTACATAAATTTATTAAGTGTAATATGTAATATTAATAATTCAGAATTCATACTGAAAAATACAGACAATTATTGTCTGTATGCATTATATTTAAGTTTACATTTACATTTACATTTATGCATTTGGCAGACGCTTTTATCCAAAGCGACTTACATTGTATTCAAGGTACACATTTTACATTTTTGTCAAGTCTTGCTTTCCCTGGGAATCAAACCCATGACCTTGGCGTTGCTAGCGCCATGCTCTACTCATTGAGCTACAGGAAAGACATTTAAGTGTATTAAATTATATTAATAACATTGCATTTATGTGTCTATATAACAATAATAATATTATATTTCATAAATGCATTACATTTAAGTGTACATAAATATATTAAGTGTAATATATGTAATTTTAATCATTCAGAATTCATACTGAAAAACTTTCTTTATACTAAATGCATTATATTAATTACATTGTATTTAGGTGTATATATAATAAATAATAATATATAATAATTGCATAAATGCATTGTGTACATAAATATATTAAGTGTAATATTAATCATTTAGAATTCATAATTAAAATACAGATAAATATAGTTTGTATTATATATACTGTAATTGCATTTATGTATATATGTATAATATATTAATAATAATAATTACATTCTATTTCATAAATGCATTATATTTAAGTGTACATAAATATATTAAGTGTAATGATAAGTACTGGAACACAATACTAATTAAGTTAATAAATTGATTTATATTTAATTGTATTTAATTATATTTATATTTAGTGTATATATAATAATATATTTCATATGCATTATATTTATTTGTACATAAATGTATTAAGTATACTATGTAATATTAATAATTCAGAATGAAAAGTACTGATAAATATAGTTTATACTAATTACATTTAATACATGCATTACATTTAAGTGTGTTTTTATATATATATACATATTAATTTTATTTTTTAAGTGTAATATACATTTAATATAATAAGTGTGATTCATATTTGCTTGAACAAAGATTGTGCGTAGTCTGGAGTTTTGCGTGGGGCTGGAATAGTTCCCCATGCAGATTTCGCTCATGTTCAAGATGGTCACATGAATCCTCCGGCTGACCAACAGAACGCTGCTTGGTTTTATCAGGGATTTCTGTGCGAGCGGTGCTTCAAACATCACATTTGAAAGTGGACACCTGACCTGTTTTTGCGATTTCACAATTTGCTAATGTGACAACTCAACCCAAAGCAGGAATATTAGCCAGTGTTTTCACGTACCATCGTCTCCGACGTTCAACGCAGAGGGTGTGTCCACGTGGGCTTTGGCCTGGACGGGACTGCTGCTGGCTGACACCTGCGTGCTGACCGCGGGGAAGGCGGCTGCAGTGATTGATGGCGCTGTCGGAGCGGTTTTCTGCCTGGGATGTGTGCTCGTTGATTTTGGGCTGGTCGTTTCAGGAGCTCTGATGGTTTCAGTGGTTGTTGGGTGGAAGGTGCTGTTGTGGGTGCTGTTTGTAGGCTCATAGGTTGTTGATGTCAGGAGTGTAGTAGGTGGCGGAGGTCTTGCCATGGTGACTGCTATCTGATTATCCACAGGTGACACATCAGACACATTTCGACTGTCTGTGGTATTCCCAGAGAAACTGACATTCTCCGCTGTGGTGGTTGAGTTCGCCAACGTCCCTGATGGGGAAACAGGCATTGTGGGGTCAGGACAGAAAACACACACAAACGAAATGTCGTTCACCCTCAAATATGAGTGTAACGTCCAATAAAAGTTGCACAATTATAATAATTTTAAATAAAGATGACATAAATCAGTAAGATCTTTTAATGTTTTTAAAAATAAGTCTCACAAGGACTGCATTTATTTGATTAAAAAATACAGAAAAAAATAATACTGTGAAATATTATTACAATTTAAAATGAAAATTGTATTTGAATATATGTTAAACTGTAATATATTCCTGTGATCAAAGGAATCATCACTCCAGTCTCCAGTGTCACATGATCCTTCAGAGATCATTCTGAGATGCCGATTTGCTGCTCAAGAAAACATTAATGATCATCAATGTTGAAAACAGTTGTGGTGCTTCATGTTTTTTTTCTGGATTATTTAACGAATAGAAAATTTTAAAGAACAGCAGTAACATTATAAATGTCTCTACTGTCACTTTTGATCACTATAATGCATCTTAGCTGAATAAAAGCTGAACGGTACGCTGTATACTTTTATGAAGAACTAATTAAGTTGTTAAAAAGTGTTATTCCTCCTTTGGTCATGTATTTTCTCGTTTATTACACAAAGTAAGCCAGGACTGCCGCTGGTGCCCACTTTAAAATTTAAATAAAACAAGTGCATGACGTCCCTGGTGGGCAGAACTGTAATTATTACCATGTTTCCATGGTGACCTCTGCGTAATTACATAAACATGGCAGCATATGACAGATCTGCTGACATAATTACTGTGGAATCACTAAAAAACATACAAACGGTGCTGAATAAAGACAGATGAAATGTAGCTTTGGGCCTTTTTTCCAGATAAATTCATGAGCACATGACTCAACAGAAGGCTGCATGTTCAGTGGTGTTTCTTTGGCTGGCGATGTCGTTTCCTTGAGTCTTTGTTAAAGACAGAAAGCATGTCCAACCCATTTTAAGACCTGCACTGTGACTTATGTCTGATTGAAACATGATATTCAGTGAGTCAAATTGCAGGGTTAGACTTGTTTTAATCCATCAGTTAGTGGTTGGATTGTGAAAAGTGGTCTCTTTTATGGTAAATGGGGGAAGGTATGAAAAATAAGAGGGCTTGGTGAGGTCAGAAAGAAGGAAAGTTGTTTCAGAGTTGGAGTAAGTTTCATTTTGATGGTCTCGGTTCACCGTGGAATAGCAGGAGTAATGTAAATATAGGTATTTTGCGTGTTTGAGCATGTGTTCATAAAGGAGATATGAGGAACCACTGTAATTGGTTGTTTTGCAATGATTTGAATGTGAAAACGCTGAATGTTTGCCACATATGTGTGAGTTCTTTAGAGAAAGAGAGAGAGGGGCTGTGTTCACAATATCACCATCTAGCATATTATTACTATTTCTGCAGTATGAATGCTACCATGCATTTAAAAGTGTGGGGTCATGAATTTGTTTTAAATAAATTAACACTTTTATTCAGCAAGGATGCATTCAATTGATCAAAAGTGACAGTAAATACATTTATAATGTATCATGTTTCCTTGAAACAAAAATATGAAGCAGCACAACCATCAACATCGATAATAATCAGAAATATTCTTGAGCAGTAAATCATCATATGAGAATTATTTCTGAAAAATCATGTTACACTGAAGACTGGAGTAATGATGCTGAAAGTCCATTTTAAATTATATTTTAAAATGTATTCAAATAGAAAACAAATAGTTTTAATTGTACATATTTCACAATATTACTGTTTTTAACTGTATTTGTCATAAAACTGTAGTATTTTGGTGAACATTAGATTTCAAACAAATCCTGACACTAACCCTTTAAACAGTAGTATATTTAATATACAAACGTTCTGTATTCTGCCCCATCACTGCCAAAATGTTTGTTTTTCCGGTTTTTAATTTTGTTTTATTTGTTTTATGTGTAGCACTTTGGGATTGTTTTTAACTATGAAAAGGGCTTTACAAATAAAATATATTATTATTATTGTTATTAATGTGTATTACACTGCAGTAGGTGCTGTTAACCACAATGCAATGCACTTGGCTGAATAAAAAAATATCATACTAGCATTCTACTCATATTATTTTCCCTAACATGGCAAATCTCATATCAAGATATTTCACAAATAATGAGAGTAGTATGCAAGTATTGCCAATTTAACTTGTCAGTGTGACGGAGGAATCTCAACTAATATCAGACATGATGTTTAATCTTTTTCTTGATGCATTTCATTAGGCTGTCAACAGACATTTTTACATGAAATCTGCTAAATTAATCATGCAATGTAAAGAGATCACATGACAACAATTTTGCATACTATTATGTAAAACTGAGCATTGTTTTACATTTTGCATTTGAAAATAGTAGGCAGTACTCAGTACTCCACACTGAAAAAAAAAAAAAAATGTTGGGATTTGGGACGACCTGAGGGTGAAGCCCCGTTCACACCGCCAGCGACACGCAGCGCCTAAGTGACATGATCCCATTCATTTCAATGGAGCGCTGGCGACTATATGTATCTGTGTAGCCTACATACAGAGACACATTTAAAAAAATGATGCATGGAAAAACGTGTCTGGGATTGTGGGGATATAAAGTAAGTTTTGACTAAACTGCATGCAATATGGTCTACCTATTACAGTACAGTGTGTATGTATTCTAATGACTTGCTCTGTTCTGCAAAACACTAGTAATAAAAACGGTACTATATAATGACGTTTATAAGCTACCCATAGTGGGAACGGCGACTAGCGACATGAATCTCTGGCGCTGGCGACATGCAGTGACAAAATCGCTGGCGGTGTAAACGGGGCTTGAGTAATCAATGAGGGAAGTTTCATTTTTGGGTGAACTAAGAGCAAATTATTTCTACACCAAATTAGTTTCGAGTATTTCCTCTAAACGCAGCCGGGTTTTCAACACTGCGGTATTGCAGCGGGATCCTTTTAAATGGGGTGTTGGTGAGATTTCATCAGTTCACAGTGCTTGTCTGTGCATGTGTGCGTGTGTGTGAACAGCATTGAGCTGTATGTGCTGCGTGTCATGAGGATTCAAACTCTCACACTCTCACGTCAGATCTCACACTGCATTTAATCACTGTCTCTCTTTAGCCCCTTTCACACAGAGATTCCAGAAATACACTGATAATGTTTCCCAGGACCTGCCTTTTGTTCATACAGGGCTCGTTCCAGCAGCGAGGTTACTGGGTCCCCATAACGGGATCAATCCCAGGATGTGTTTCCGATCACACAGAAGGTACTCTATGGCAATTTTCTGGATCAACACTCTGTGTGAAATGGGCAATCTATTTGAAAAATAATCTATTTTCTGAGGTCAGGGGTGGTAGTTAAAGGTGCATTAAGTGATTTATATGAAACACTGTTGAAAGTGGATTGGACCGAGCAGCACAGCACACTTGTACCACACTTGTGTCCACTCATGATAGCGGCGGAGAGAGTGAGCCAATCAGCAGTAGGGGGCGTGTCCACTCATGATAGCGGCGGAGAGAGTGAGCCAATCAGCAGTAGGGGGCGTGTCCACTCATGATAGCGGCAGAGAGAGAGTGAGCCAATCAGCAGTTGGGGGCGTGTCCACTCATGATAGCAGCGGAGTGAGAGAGTGAGCCAATTGGCAGAAGGGGGTGTGTCCACTCATAGAGGAGTAGAGAGAGTGAGCCAATAGGCAGTAGGGGGTGTGTCCACTCATAGAGCAGAGTAGAGTGAGCCAATCAGCAGTAGGGGGCGTGTCCACTCATAGAGGAGTAGAGAGAGTGAGCCAATTGGCAGTAGGGGGTGTGTCCACTCATAGAGGAGTAGCGAGAGTGAGCCAATAGGCAGTAGGGGGAGTGTCCACTCATAGAGCAGGAGAGAGAGTGAGCCAATCAGCAGTAGGCGGCAAGTCTACTCGTGATGGGGAGGAGAGAAAGTGAGCCAATCAGCAGTAGGGGGCAAGTCTACTCATGAAGGGGAGGAGAGAAAGTGAGCCAATCAGCAGTAGGGGGCAAGTCTACTCATGAAAGGGAGGAGAGAAAGTGAGCCAATCAGAAGTAGGGGGCGTGTCCACTTATGAGGGGGGAGGAGAGAGAGTACATTTTATTTAGAAATATCCATAAAACTAGGTTTTCCACAATGAGTATTTAAAAAAAAAAAAAAGTACACTTATTTTGAATTACACAGTACATTACGTTGTGTTATGTTTTAGGGTTAAAGCAAATGTTTGTAAGATTAACGGATTATGTCCTGCCAGAGAATTACCAGTAGCCTACCTTTTCTGTTTTTTCTTACAGTGTACAGATTATTTTAGAGAAATAATATGTTCCAAATCCAACGATAAATTCTCCCTCACAAACGCTTGTTGTTGAAGCAGGAACTTTGTTAAAGCCTGTTTGGGGTTTTGACTGCACTGTTAATCTCTGATTAAAAACCCAGATTAATAAATGCTGTACCTGCTGTCATGGCTGTGTGAGGCGTGGGCTCAGTGCTGCTCGTGTGGTTAGTCAAGGACTCGGTCTGATTGGTGATGTGTGTCTCCGGCTGCAGGGTCGACGTCATATTGACCTCAGTCACGCCGTCTCTTCTCTTCACAGAGGTGTGAGTCGATGAAGGAGCTGCAGACGACACGCAGCGGTAATCACCTGAAGACAGAATTCCAACCAGGACGGAGGTGATGTATGAATCAGGAAAACAAAACTAAAATTGTAACTTAAATTATGCAAAATAATCAGCATATTTAAATGGAAATGGGTATTATCATGAAATAAAAATGAGAGAATGTGGCTGCCAAATCAGAGTGAATGTTTAAACCTCCTCTGTCTTTCATAATGAAAAGTGTTAATAATTAATTCAGTGATTTAATTAAACAACACTGAAATAAAATGTTGCAGTATTAAAAAAAAAAATTAACTAAAAAACTAAAATGACTAAAACTTAAAGCAAAAATAAAAATGGGAAATACAAATAAAAGCTAATTAGTAAATAGATCACAGATTATTGCAATGTTTTTCAAGAACATTTCAGAAAACTTCATGTGTTTTGTCATAGTTATTTTTTTGTTAACATTTGTTTTTCTAGAGTTGTTTCTACACTAAAAAAAGTTCATAAAACTCAAAACAATGAAACAATTCAGATAACTTAAAATCCGTCTTGTGAACTCAAAAAAAAAAAATGTATGTCATTTAAAATTCAACCCAACAGGTGGGTTTGTCCATATTTGACCCACATTTGGGTTAAAACAACTCATCATTTTATGTGTATGTTGTACAGTAGATTACTGTTTTGAACAGACTGAAAATATTGTTTTGCATTACTAATATGATAATTATTTTTCATAGATGTTGGCTAGTATCAAATTCATTATTTGACTCAAGAGACTTCTTTTAACATTGAGCTATTATAGGATGTCTAATCTCTGTCTCACTGGCTCACGTACACACTGTTTGTGGGCCATTACCCAGAATCCTGAGGGACGTTTTTTTTTTTAAGGGTTTTGTGCACCACACCCTGCCACTTCACAATATTTCTTTTGGCTGAGTTCCTCAATAACCCCCCTGTTCTGATCTGCTGCCACCCCACGTCACAAACCACACAACCCGTTGGGGAATAAGCCTATACGACGACTCAGGAGGATATTTTGGGAGTGTGATTCAGAGCATGATTCAGCATTTTTTTGTTCTTTTAATGGGAAAAAAAAACCACACTAGTCCAAGACTAAAAATTGCCTAAGCAGATGTATCACAATGCTTCATTAAGACACTATGGCCTTTTCAAATTTTCACTCTAACCGTTGCATCATTTCTTTCTCTCTCTCTCTCTCTCTCTCTCTCTCGCTCTCTCTCTCTCTCTCGCTCTCTCTCCATTTAGTTTATTTTTGTCTCAAGACACACATCTTCCATTTAAACCCTTCCATCCTGTAAGCCTGTGTGTGTATGATATGAACACACATTATATCAGATAATGGTACAGCATTACACAAAACTTCATTTTGTCCTCTTTAAAGGAACATAACTGATTTTGTCAATATGCAAATGAAGGCATTTTTTCTCTCAAAGTGCTCATATTATTTTTGAATGCAAAACGTGTTAGAGGTTGAGGCATTTAAAGCATTTTCACTAGTTCCTGTTTGGATTTTTCTCCTCGTGTCGTGCATCATATACTGTGTTCACATGCTTGTAACTTTGGACATATTGAAATGAATGTTTCAGTGTTGTGGTCTACTTGAATTACAGTATGTAACATTTACTGTGTTTCCTAGTGTGTCCCCATTGTTACTGTACCCATAATGTTTTGCTTTTTTTATGAAAAGTCTTGTAATGGACATTAGGCCACAAATGCTACAAATTAAACCTGGATCTTTTCTTTAAAACTTAAAGCCATAATATGTAATTTTTCCCCGCTAGAGGTCGCTTATTAAAAAAAAAGGCGTATCTTTGATGACACATTGATTTCGCTGAGCTTTTATTCTGCCGTAGACAAGCGCTTCTGCTTCTTCCCGTCTTACGTATTGTGGTTTGACACAGCTCTGTTTTATCATATTAGATCAATTATTTGAGTGTGTTGAAAGTTATGTCATAATGCTTCTCTGTGGGTTCGTTCGGCGGCTAGACACAGTGAGCTGCAGTGAGCTAGATCGATATTAGTCATGGTAAAACATGGTACTCACGGTAAATCAAGAAAACAAGATTTAATCAATAAGACTAACTGTGTTGAGTTTTCTGTCGATGAATGATCCAAACAGTTGCCCATCTGTTTTAATAAAACACATATTAAAGCCTCTTTGATATTTCCATAGTTTCTACAACATAAAACCGGAAAACGAGGATAATGCGGGTATGAAGTCATTGATGGATGACGCACGGACACGGTCCGTATCCTGGTTAAAATTGCTAATTTCTCTAGATTTAAACATTTTTGGAAACATTTAGGATAGTGTAGGTACACAAAGAAGGTACATAACACTGTTCTAGTGGATATTTTTATCCAAGAATCTTACATATTGTGCCTTTAAACACAATGTGACTTCTGTGTCAAAACTAGAAGCAATATCATGTATCAAAAAAATAAAATAAAAAATGTATATTTGCACCAGAGGGGCTTAAAATATGATCTTAAACTACCCACAGATATGAGCAGCTCTACAGACACATTTCCATGTCAAACAAGAACCTCCTGAAAACATGAGATTTGCAGATATGAGAGGTGAGAAAACCTACGAGTAGATGTGAGAAACATGAAAGCAAAGTGAGAAAGAGGATGACATACTGGGTGATTATTATTAGTGGTTTTTACCACAAATTCAGAAGCTTTTTTCTGCAACTGAATAAAAAATAAAAGATAACTGACTTTTTATCTCACAAGCGTATGATGTCTTTATTTCTTGCGACTTTATATCATGTAATTATGTGACGCCAAAAAGAAAAAAGGATTGTGCCATTTTAAATATAGAAAGGTTATTATTCTTTGGAATACAGTGCACAAATGGATTGGGCAAAATAAGAGCAGGAATAAAAGTAAACAGGGTTTTTTAAAGTTAAATGAGTTTAAGATGAAAGTGAGAGGAACAGGACGTCAGAATGCAAAAAGGACAAGCGACAGAAACGCTCTAAAAATACACCACGATTGTTCAGCAGCCTGTCCTGAACAATCTCACTCTCACTCAGTCATCCTCAGAGAACTTTACAGGCCGTTCTGTGAGAAAAACAGACCTTCTGCAATAAAATCGGATTTAAATATAGTAAAAATACACCACTGCATGACTCTTAATTACAAACACCGGCTACAAATGAAATCATTCTGGGACTGAGAGACAGTATGTGTGGTTTAACCACGTTCCCATGATGCTCTCTGTGCCAGTGCTGGGAGAGAGATAATTTTCATGCATTTCCGCCCTCTTGAGCTAATTGTGTGTGTGTGTGTGGACATGTTTTTCTGGTGGGGAATTCAACCTGAATGCACATTGCACACAGACTCGTGTCACTGATCGTGTTACAAGCTTATGAATCATACAGAATGATTTGTTTTGAAAATGTAAAAATTCAGAAAGTTTTGTGTGATGAGTAGGTTTAGTGTAAGGGGAAAGAATATACCGTTACAGTATAAACGGTATAAGACTATGGAAAGTCCCCATAAAACAAAAACGCTGTGTGTGTGTGTGTGTGTGTGTGTGTGTGTGTGTGTGTGTGTGTGTGTGTGTGTGTGTGTGTGTGTGTGTGTGTGTGTGTGTGTGTGTGTGGACATGTTTGATAATGGAATATTCACTATTACATTTTTACAGTCAAATGTACACATTACTGAATAGACAGCGAACGTTTTAACTAATGTCATATAATATTTAAATGTTATAAATTAAAGCACCAGCTTATATTTGTGTTGCTCATTTGAAGTTAGTCTTGCTGTCCAGTATCCAGTGTGTCAGATGAGTCTCTTCACCGCAAGATATAAGGCTGTGCCTCAACAACACAGTGAGCTCCCTAACGAGAAAGCATGTTTGAGTTTTTAAGCACATTCAGCATTGCCTGGGTAGGCAGCTCGCTAGGTTGAGACGTAACCATAATTTGACTACACAGGATACGCGTGGCAGCAGAATACATTTCACAATTGCAATAATTGTTTACAGACAAACAAAGAGACATGATAGATAGATAGATAGATAGATAGATAGATAGATAGATAGATAGATAGATAGATAGATAGATAGATAGATAGATAGATAGATAGATAGATAGATTTTTTTTTTACCTGTAATCAAAGAACAGTAGAAGAGCACCATCGCGCAAAACGCAACCTTTCCACATCTGCCCATATCCTTAATATGACAAAAGATAATAAAAAAAACTAATTTTAACCTAAACAAATCGAGTTCTTCTTCCGTTCTTTCCTTCTCCAGACTTAAAAACAGAAACAAAAGTCACAAACGCCTCTTGGACGGCGCTGAAAGCGGACAAGGATGAATTCAGATGTCAACGTGTTTTTCTTAGTTTCCAACAGCGTGACAGAATCCAGTCAGATGATCAGATGCGTCTAGAACGGTTCATTCACAGCAGACCTGAAGCGAGCGATCCGCTGCGCGCTCGAGCCCGTGCGGTGGGCGGAGCGCGGTCGGTGACGCGCGCGCACGAGGGCCGCGGCTGGATGGAGCGTCAACTTTAAAATAGGCCTACTACATAATATATATCCAACAAATTTATTTATCTCTAAATTCAAGCCTGTTGAAAATAATGGTAGCTTTTGTAAGACCGAACAACAATCGTTAACTCATCTCTTTTATGGTTGTTCGTTTTGTATAACATGGTGTTGAAAATGATCTAGCATCTAAAACAACACATATATCACAATTGAAGGAAAACAGATTATTAAATACTTTTATCGTAAAGACAAGAAGTTATGTAATATTGTCAAACTCTTTATTTTATTAGGTAAGTTCCATATTCATAAAGCAAAGTTCTCCAAATCAAGACTTAAATTGGTTTTTAAAAAAAGAAAAGAAAGAAAAGAAAGAAAGCTATGGCAATAACTGATATTTTCTAGAATAAAAAATAAAAATAAAAATCAATATGAATTCCCTTTATCCTTATTTACACAATTTGTAAGTCTGGTTTATTTATTTATTTATTTAAACTTGTATTATGTTATATTTAATTATTTTACGTATTAATTGTGTTTACTACTGTGATGGCTGAATGTTTGTAATTTGATTTCTATAATAAAAAAAATAAAAAAAATATGGAGCGTCAACTTTTGCGTTATTTCAAGATTCTCCAAGAATATCATGGCATAATATCCAAGTTTTTAGTGCATTTTCATGAATTAGGCTATGTCTCTCTGCCTATTTTTTTACGGTCTATGCTCTCTGCACATGCTTACATGTTGAGAGAGAGAGAGAGAGAGAGAGAGAGAGAGAGAGAGAGAGAGAGAGAGAGAGAGAGAGAGAGAGAGAGAGAGAGAGAGAGAGAGAGAGAGAGAGAGAGAGAGAGAGAGAGAGAGAGAGAACTAAATTAAAATCTTATCTCTAAAAATGAAGTTTATCCTTTACAACAATACAGTTCCAACTGTTTCTAAAAAAACATTTTCGTTTTTAAAGTTGTGATCGTCAAATTTAAAATAATAACAATAAGAAGAGCATAAGATAGTTAGCCCTTTAATGCTTTTAAGGGCCGTTTTGGCAACAGATGTAATAAAAGGGATGAATTATTAGACCACTTTAATCCCCCATTAGATTTAAGATTCCCCCTTCAATGTGGAGCGCTATGTAACAAATTATTATTATTAATTATTAAACTTTTTCCTAATCAATGCTGTGCTTTCTTACAATACAAAGTAAATTATCAAATAATAATAAATATAAATAATACGCAATTGTTTCGTCTTACAAGAAAAAAAAAATACAAAAAAAAATGGAAATTGTATAGTTTTTTTGTATATAGGAATTGTTGCTATATTTTGTTTATTAATATAGCCTACAAACATAAAATAAATGTATGGTGTCAATTTATATAGGCCTAATGGATCGAGAGCTCAATCTATTGCACACTAAGTGAAACCGAGATCCATTGAAAACGTATAAAGTACCACAGAGAGTCGCTGTGACACCGCATATGAACATCAGTCTTTTAAAAACTACATTCCCCAGAATGCACAGTGAAGGCCCGTTTAGAGAGCCCTTCAAATTTAGCCTGATTAAAAACGAACGTCATGTCAAAGTCAAATGATCCTTTGTTTATAAAAGCAGCATACTTTTAAATACTCATATAAAAAAATAAACAATGAAATATTTATGAAATATATTAAAGCTTGGATTAGTGTTGTTGTTGTTGTTTTAATGAAGGCAGAGGGTTGGGCAAGCGCAGCGTGTGTCGAATCATCGATTCATCGGTTCAGAACGACAAGAACGGTAGAGGGAGGATCGAGGACGCACGCACACTGGATCACCGGGACCGGACTGTACAGACACCCGCGGGCACATAGATGTGGCATATGGTTATATTTATCGGTCATGAGAGATATGATTGTGATTTATCATGAGTGAAATATGAGAATGAGAGACATAAGCTCGCGCGCACCGGCCTGATCGCGCGCCGGGCCGAATCAAATTCACCCCAGTGAGATTAATCAGCGTTGTTATTATACTTACATTAATCAGAAGGATTCTAATAAGACATACGATTATAGATTGTGTTGAAGAGAGCGAGAGGAGGTGTGTGTGTTATAGTAAACACAGCAATGGAACCGCACTCAGCCGCAGACTTCACTGTGGAAAACGTGGAGAAGGTAAAATATATACGTTTATTTATGCTTTCTGTCAGTAGCTAATATTTTTGATATTTAGTGTCTATTTACTCGTAATTAATACTTGGAAATATTGAGTTCTAAATGCATACGTTAAAACATTTTTATGCAAGAAATAATAATCATTGGGTTTATTTATATAGAATATAGGTGAGTAAAAACAACAAGTTTCATTTTTTTTATTTTAAATGTAGGATTTTTTAATGTGTTTGTAATTTTTAATTTACTCTGGTTTGATATTCACTAGTTTCTTACTACTGTAATGCAACTGTATCTTTAAAACCATCTTAAATAATGATATATATCCATGATATAAATAAATAATATGTCATAATTCTTTCCCATAACTGTAATGAGAATTAGATTTATTAAAGAGAATGTAGGGTTTAATGTGCTTAATTGTCATGAAAACTATGCCCCATTGCTCAAAATGATAACAGGCATTAAAAAATCCTTAATGTTCTGTAAGGAACGTATATAATTTCTCGTTCCTTTCTTGTGATGTTGTGCTGAAATATCCCCGGGACATCTTGACAGGTGTCATGAGATTCACTCATGTAACATTACTGTCTGTCAGCATCACTGTAGAAAATGTGACGATTAATTGTTCGTTCTTAATTTGCTTTATATTTTGACAACTCTTGTTGCTCCATGTATCTATTTGATGCCTCTGTCTATATCTAATCTTTATTGTTTCTGCATGCGATTGTAATGCAGTTGATCTCAGATGATCAGGTTACACAAGTGAAACTCGTGTTCATCATTAGGTTAGATTAGAGAAAAGAGAGCCGTATTGATCCATCTAGGATGAGGAGAGGAAAGAGGGTGGTGTCTCGTCTGTCTCATCTCTGCCTGGTGGAGGGTTTCTTATCTTTATCCTGGACAGCCACTGTCGGCACCAAAACAAACGCTTTGTTCTGCTCGTGATTCATACACTCATAATCGTTATAGCTCTTGATCCCGTTAACAGTCAGCAAACATGGTGTTTGCTGCTGAAAATGATTTTGACTCGTTCAGTTTGTGTACAGGACCGCTTTTACAGGCAGGCATAAGAGGGTTTAAAAGCAGAATAATAACATTATTTTTGTCACGGTCAGCTTAAGTGTAAATTTTACCACAATGCATGCACTGTAAAAAAATATTGTTGGTTTAACTTAAAAAAGTAAGTAACCTGGTTGCCTTAATTTTGAGTTTATTGAAATTAAAAATTTGAGTTGATGCAATGAAGGAAATTGGTTTAATAATAGAAACTAAAAATATTATTGTATCTGAACCACATAAAAAAATTTATTAATCATGAAAATAGCACAATTTGGCATGTTTCACTATCACAAATAAAACACAAACAATTACCCAATATATACAAAATCTTTCCATAATATTTGAATAAAGGTTGTCAATTCTTAAAAATGTTCATTATATTAACTCAAAATTTTAATTTCAATGTACTCAAATTTTAAGGCAACCAGGTAACTTATTTTTTTAAATATTATTTTACAGTGTGGGAATGAATAAATAAACAGTTCCTTTAGGAAACTACAGTACCACATGTATTTGTTTACATTTTATTTGGATAGCACCTTCCTTTGTCACGGCCGTGTCCTGTGAGATAGCCTGTGATAATTTTCTTAAAGTGTTATAAATTTCGCATGATCATCTCGCAGTGTGTTTGCTGCTTTGACCTACATCCACCGACTAGCCAATAGCAATGCAACATGAACTGCCGTATTGATCAACGTGACAGCGCCAAAACTTAAAACTATTTCCTCAAGCTCCATTTGCAAAATTGGGATGCCAAGTTGGCCTCTTTTCCCTCATGATTGACCGTGTCCATATTCTCCTCACATAAAAAACACAAATGCCAAAGTGCGATTCATCTCGCTCCATTTGTGTACCTCTAACTCATGCTGATGTTTTATTCTTCTATACTAGCTTTCGTCATCCTCTATGATTCAATAGATGTCATCATCGTACGGTCTACATACTGTACATGTCATACCCAAGTTTATTAGATCCATCTCATCCAGTGTGATTTGTAATGATCTTATACGATTGCGGAAATCACAGTCTCTAGCAGGCATTACTGATCTAATTCCTGAGTTTCTTCAGGTAGAGTTTTCTCTAAAGCCTGGGATACACTCCAAAATTTTAGCAATCCTGTAAGATCATTACAAATCACACTGTTCAACATGTATCTAATAAACTTGGGTATGACATGTACTGTATGTAGACTGTACGATAATGACACCTATTGACTCGTAGGCTGTGATGCAAGTTTTTATAGAAGAATAAAGACGTCATTAGCATGCGCTAGTGCAAAACAAAAAGACAGGTATAAGTTTTCAACATGTTGCATTGATGTCATGTTTGCATTTTTATTGGCTGGTCAGTAGACGTAGGCCTTACCAGCAAGCCCACTGTGCGGTGATCATGCTGAATTTCATGCTGTAGCCTGTAGGCTTGTCAGTCTGTCACATTGGTCTGGTGAGTCTGCTCTGTATTTTCTAATGCACAAGAGGCTTGATCAACGGGCATAGTTCAAATGACTCTGTACGCAATTGGATAGTCCTTCAACCAATCAGACCAATGATCCATCGCTTCTCTTACATCCGTCATTGTGTTAAACCCGCCAATAGCGCACCAGGTTGATAAGCCGGTCCGATTGGTCCCTAGAAAGTTGTAACATAAGCAGGAAAGAAATATGTACATGTTTCCAGAATGAGCTTCGATGCAAAATCAAATCGCCGGCAGCTGAAGGCCTTCTATGAGCACAATTTTGTCCTCTTTCACTTTAAATCTCTCTCACTGTATGACATGAGACCACAGATGAGGAGCCATGATCACAGAAATCGCCACGATTGTTTCACGATGGCAATCTTTCGTCTGGGACAGCCGAAAATCATGCAGTGTGTCCCGGGTTTAATACGAGACTAAAAACAGTGAAAGGTCCCAAAATTCCCAAATTATAGTCTACTTTAATTTCTGGGAATCACTTTTGTCTCTTGTTTTCTGATGATTCAGCAGATAATTTTATGTGCTGGTTGATGGAAACCGCTGTCAGATAGATGGTTAAAAATACATTTCTGCTTTTTTTGGAAGATGTGCTATAGCTCCTGTATCAGGACGTCACTGTCTCGCTCATTCTTCCACGGTTATTCTCTCTCAGTCTTGTTAGTGCACAGCAGACGCACACAGAGGTCGTTGTGTGTTTATTGTGTATTGTTCTGGGCGGTGTGATGGTCAGGCGTAACCATCTGCAGAGAAGAGCAGGTCATTATGCAGAAAAATCTGAAAGAATGGCAAATGTTCATGTCAGTTACGCACAAAATAATGATTGAGTGATTTGTGGTTTGTTTGTTATCAGGGCTCAACAATTGTAGTATCGCTGTTCAATTAATCTCAGGAAACCTAATATTTGCATGAGATTATCAGACGGAGATGCTTGACTTTAAATGTTTTCCATGTGAGTGTGTGTTTATTCACCCAGGGCGTCTGGAGTGTGTGTGTGTATGTGTTGTGATGTTCCACTATATGCCTTGATTGGCTCGAACGTTAGCTTTGCTAATTATATCTCTCGACTTGTGTGCAGGGATTCGATTGTCGGGGTAACCTGATATGTTTTTTAAACCACTGACTGTTCAAACCAGTCAACAGCCACGTCTCACTGTGTGTGTGTGTGTGGGTCTCTCTCTCTCTCTCTCTCTCTCTCTCTCTCTCTCTCTCTCTCTCTCTCTCTCTCTCTCTCTCTCTCTCTCTCTCTCTCTCTCTCTCTCACACACACACACTCTCACACACATTTGCAAAAAATATTTGCTGTTTGTCTCTCATCATTATTGGAATATCATGTGATTTTTGTTGTTTTTTACTTGATTATTTACTTCTGAAATTTCTGAGATTAAAAATTCACGAACACACGGCTGATGATGTCAGAACAAACGTTCCTGATTACTCCAGATGGACTGTTGAACACAATCCCAACAATCTTTGAATGTCTGGATTTATGCAGTTTTTTGCAATCAGCATGAACAGGTTTTGAAAAGTCCACTGGGAAACAAGTCGTGTTCACGAAGCACTAAGCTGTGTTTCTGAGGAGGAGCTAGTCAATGAATCGTTCAATGACATAGACCTTATTCACAGAAGCGCCATCTTTGATTTTTTTTAGGGAGGCTGTGAGGGATGGAAAGATAGTTTATCTTCCTGGCTGGGTGCCACTGTCCGTTCCACGTACGAGGACATTATATTTTAGTGCATTTTTCTGACACAATGTCACACTTTTAAGTCTGGATGTCCTATAAAGAGCACATTCAGGGTTTGTCAGCGATACAAGAGACTTCAGACAACAACTTCTTGGTCTTTAAAAATGACTGAATGATCAAATTTAACACTCTCATGAAAATCTTATATATTATTAAATCTGACTTATTTTCAAATTGTTTGTTAAATCAACATCGGGGATTTCTAATCAAAATATGACTTTCTGTTGGGTATGAAAACAGGGCATTGTTTTCATACCCATACATGTCCACTGTAGAGACACCAGGACATAAATCTTGTTTATCAGGCATTTTAGGAAACACAAGTGAATAGGGAAAGAAATTACATATCAATATTCCTATGAAATGTTAGTTATTATTATGAAAATAATATTTATTATCCCATTATTAATATTAAATCCCATTATTACACTTATTTTTTCACTACATGTTGCTCCAAGAACACATTAATATGCATTGAATGGGAAAACCCATATATGGCCATTTTACCCACATACTGCATAAAGTAAAAGTAAAAATAATCTGTAAACAAGGTTTGGTTTAAAAAGAAAATCCTGAAACCTAAGAATTGATTGGTGAATGAAAGAAAATCCTATTTGTTTGTGCCTATTTCATGTCATTTTTTTAAACAGTCCCAGTGTCCACACACATAGTATATATATGAATATATATGAATAAAATATAATTTTTAAAAAACTGACCTACTCCTTCCGACGAGTTTCTGAACTCTGCCTACTTTGGACACTTTACTATCCCATGAGGCCATGGGTGAGGATTTGTGAATAGCGGTGAAGCGACGTAACTGACGCTGGTAGGTCTCTCTCTCATGATAACGAAAAGCATGGCACAAGTAGTCCAGATCACGTTCATACTAAATACACTCATTCGTATTAGAAGAACGTACTTTTCTTTTTAGTGGTCATGAAGTAATTATTAAAAATAAGTGTCTACTCAAAAGAGTATGCGATTTCAGACGTAGCTACTGTCTTAATGAGTCAATGAATCATTCATTCAAAAGATTCGTTCACGAAACATGTCTGTGTGTTGCTCAGAGACTCAAAACTGTCATGTGGCTTTGTTTGGAAATATTTTCGTTGACGAAATAGAGCAAAAACAGGCAGTATGGTGTTATTTTATTACAGGGCTCCAGACTAACATTTGGCTACAGCACCTGATTTGGTGGCACTGGAGAAAAGTGTATCATAAAGTTAACTTACAGCTAGTAATAAAATTACTTATGTTTTGTGTTTTTTGTTAATGAGTGCAGCTACTAATAATATTACATGTTTGTTTATGGAAATTTAACAGTGAAGCACTGAGCTTGAATTGGGATGCAGATAAAATAAACTTTTATTAACAACAGTAATGTGCAGAAACCTATTCATTATTCTACTTTAAATGTGCCATTGTTCTTCTATAGGGTATCATACGGAACCGATGACAGCTTCTGGGATTATAAAAGGAGCACTTTTTACTTGTTTTCTGTGTAACTCATTCACAATTAGAAGAAAAGTTTTTATTTTTCTTGAGACTTGGTGACTTCCTACTTTTTTCCATATATTAAAGGGTTAGTTCATCCAAAAATGAAAATTCTGTCATTCATTTCTCACCCTAACGTGGTCGGACACCCGTAAGACCTCCGCTCATCTTCAGACACAGATGAAGATATTAGTGTTGAAATCCGATGGCTCAGAAAGGCTTTCATTGACACCAATGTCATTTCCTCTCTCAAGACCCATAAAGGCACTAAAGACGTCGTTACAAAGCCCATCTCACTACAGCGGCTCTACAATCATATTAAGAAGTGACGAGAATAGTTTTTGTGCGCAAAATAAACGAAATAACGACTTATATAGTGATGGGCTGAATTCAAAACAATGTTTCGAACGGTTATGAATCAGCTTATCGATTCATGAATCGGATCGTGTCACACTGCTGAAATCACGTGACATTGGCGATCTGAATCATAAATCACTACGCTGATTGATTCATAACCATTCAAATGACATTAGAGTAAGTAATTAATGAGAGAATTTTCATTTTTGTGTGAACTAACCCTTTGAAGTCCCAGTGAACCGGAAGTAGCGAGTGAGTTTTCTTCAGTGCTGTGAGGTATTTCCAAGTGAAATGGAATATTGAACAGAGGGCAGGGTTTTACGTCAGCGCTCCTCCTCTCCATCTCGCGCTCATAGCAGACGAACGGTTGAGGGGAGTGGTTACGCATTTTAAACCGCATGCCGTCAAACTGACATCATCTGAGAAGAAATGCCGCTTCCAGACCGGAAGTACGTTTTCAGATTTTGATTAAAGATTACTACGGCAATTTTTTTTTCCTGTTTATTAACTTGCACGGATCAATTGTTCACCCTAAGACCTGTAGTATGTGCTAACAAAGTAAATAAGATCGATTTTTGATTTCATGTGGACTTTAAGGAGTGGAAATGTCTAACAAGTTAAAAAAGTGCTCCTATGCCGCCATCTACTGGTTATAGTGGTAAATTAATATATTTTTAAAATAAATGTGCTTGTTTGCCACAAAGTGATGGTCTACACCTTTTAGTTTTACAAATCTTCACATTAAAAATAACATTAAAATTAGATAGTATTTAGAGTTTTGCTGTTTCCACGTCAGCGCTGTTTGATCTGATATCTGTGGTTATACTGACTATTCTCTAGATCTCGCAGTAGCGTTGTTATTAATTCTGTGGCTAATTCAAATGCTTTCTCACTGGATCTCCCAGTGCTGTGCAGTAACAGTGTCACGTGATCGAGGTCGGCCCGTGTTTGAGTTTGCGCTGCTCCACTTTCACTTAGTTTGCCATTTGATGTTTCCTATTACAAAAATGGCAACTCTTATCAGATGGACAACATGGTGACCGCCCCAGTGCGACCTCTTACATTTAAATTAAATGTAACCGCACCAGCAGGAAAAAAACGGACTTAAACCTTGTCTACCGTTTGGTTGCAGTCTGGAGCCCTGAGCTAAAATGGAGTTGTTTTTTAAACTATTGCATAAAATCGATATCACATTTGTAATCATGCAGACTTTTTGAGAAAAAATGGCACTTGTGCGATATTGATTAACTATATTAAATGCATACAGAGGTATTTTTGCCCCCAATCTTGAATATTGAGATCAGTTTGATTGCATTTTAATAGAATAAATCACATGCACTCTAAATGCGCAAGTGCACAAGTCTAACCTACTAGACTGCACACTCTATGTCAGATTGTACATTGTTAAAACAACCACAATATTATTGTAGATGATATATATCACACACCCCTGCAGCCAAGGTCAGGAATTTAGTTAAATAATACATTTAATTTCATATTGTATACCCCGTAATATATGACATGTGTTGCATGGGATCATTCTGTGATACTTTTGGTTCTTTTTTTAAACAGCTTGATGCTGGCCAGAATGTGGAGCTGAATGTATACTAATAGTACAAATACAGACAATGCCTGTAGAGCAGCTCATAGAGTCAGATTGAACGAGTAATTAATAGACGTCTGGTTAAAATGGATCCTGCAGAATGAGTGAGTCACCACACACACACACGGACAAGATCGAATGCGGTAACCATGTCAATGGACCAAAGTCATTCAGCGCTGCTCTTTAAGAATGAGTTTGTGCAGCAGATGGTTGCCATAGAAACACTTCAAGAAGATGTAGCCATGTGCTTGAACATCCATTTTTTCTCTATTCATTTTTAACCACTTTTCCAGATTTTCAAGGATTTAAAGGATCTCCGGGTAATAGCACTCAAATCTGATCTGATCGCAAACACGGTTGGTTTCGTCATGTCACCAGGTTTACTCTGACAGATGGCTGTTTCTCGGGGGGTTTCTGAAGTACTGTGACACACACACACACAATTCCTCTCTGATCGTCCTTGATTTTTATCTTTTATGATATTAGTATTCAGACTATATCATAAAAATACTTACACCTAATCATAGTGTAGGGATATAGACATTTTGGCTAATAATAAGGTAGGATATTATTATTTTTTTGCATAAAGGATGCATTCAATTAAATTGTTCAAAGGTGACAATTAATGTCCTGCTGAATTTGCAGACATACTGAGATTAAAACAAAATGCTGTGCCTTCTATATTGGATCCGAGAGGAATGGTGCAACACACTTATGTGAGTAAAATGTCTTTTTTAATGTAATAGCAGTCCCGGGGCTATGTGTTTTCCAGACAGGCTACCAAAACTGAAGCCCATCGGCAGGCCGGTGAATCTCAAATAGTGAAATAATATTCCTTTCTTGATCTGTGTGTGTGTGTGGTTTGTGTTTATATCCACCGGGCGGGCCAAGTAATACAAAAATAATATTCCAATCAATCGTGGGTGGATGAGAAATAAATCATTGAGTTTGTTTGATAAAGACGTTTATGAGCCCTGTGATTGGAAGATTCATTCTGGTTGCTGCTTTCAAAACAATCCATCTCTCATGTGAACTGAACTGACAGGGGAGCTGAAGCTCATTAAATATGCAAATATTATCCAATCCTAGCCTTGGGCGTTTACTTCCAAGTCTCCAGTGCGGCACGCCCATCAAAACCCAGCGTTCAGGAGAAAGCCTCAAAAACAGTGTAGAAAATAGCCTATTACTTATTAGTTATGATGTTTCTAAATATATAAAAACCACCAGAACGTCATTAGTTCCTCAGACAACAGTATAATTTTATTTTAAAAAGCCAGTCCATGACACCTTTAAAATAGCTCGAATGTAACTACTACACCCTTGCTTCATTTAGTATAGTAAGTCGATATATCAGAATGGCAATGGCTTTCTACAACACCGGACACAGTATTTAATATGATTAGCCTTTTGTTTTACGTTATCAAACTGCTAGTAATGTGTTGCTAATGTTGCACAAGCCATGTTCTCAATCGCCATCTCAGAGTCGGACAGCTGCCTTCTGAAAATCAGCATCCTTAAAAAGACTTGTAACAACTCAGAACATCAGTGGAGAAAGGCATATAGTTCATCATAATAACATCATAATATACATTATACACGTCATTTACCAGCTATATTGCTAGATGTACACGATTTTTCATATCAACAAAAAATATTCCGGGATAACCTGGCTTCTCTTGAGACTCCCTGTTTAGATCGGTCATAGTTAATGATACGCTAAGCCCACCCACACATTGACGTGATTGGTTATAAAGTAGTTTGTGCCAAGAAACGCTGCCGATGTCAAACCGCCACTGCAATTTAAGGAGAAAATACTCCACAATGGTGTTGACTTATGAATTTGCACATGGTTTGTCTGAAAACATTAAAAACACCACATAGATATACAAACAATATTCACCACAGGGGCTCTTTTAAACATTATATAATGAAATAAATGCTGTTCTTTTGAACTTTCTATCAATCAAAGAATCCTAAAAAATGTATCATGACTGAAAATTCAGCTTTGCATCACAGGAATAAATTACATTTTAAAATATATTCAGAAAACAATAATTTCAAATTGTAAAAATATTTCTCAATATTACGGTTTTGACTATATTTTAATCTTATTAACCTCAGACTTTTCAATGGTAGTGTGTGTATATACTGACTAGTTAATTTGAATCTATATTTTTGTGGTAAACTTTGGAATATGCCATTATTCACTGTAATTTGCCCTTCCAGCATATTAAACGCTTTACTTGCAGAAATGAAGGCACATGCATCAGCAGTTGTGAGACCCGGAGATACACGTTAAATGCACACACTCTCATATGCGTGTCTGCTAAACTGCCCCCAGAAACCCAGGGTTAATAAAGCGTTATTAGTTTGTATCCATGTGCTCCTTAATGGCCAGAGTGCAATGTATCACTGTCTAAAACTGTTTCTCTCTTTCTCTCCGTCTCTCTTTCTCTCAGGCCCTGCATCAGCTCTATTATGATCCTAACATTGAGAATAAGAATCTGGCTCAGAAATGGCTGATGCAGGCTCAAGTGTCTCCTCAGGCCTGGCAGTTCTGTTGGGTTTTACTGAGACCAGAGAAGGTAAGAACATCCCGTTCTCTTAGCTGCACTGTCATTCCCTGTTTTTCCATCTGTCCTTGTCCTTTATACTCAAGTTAAATGGGTCGGGAATGCTGTCTCACAATGACTTTTACTATTGCTGGCAGTTGCATTGCAGCTGCTGCCTTTGCATCAACTAAACTACACATATAAGCCTCAGTTTTCTATTTCATTTGGTTTCATTTGACACAAATGAAATCATCTGAGTCATATTTCATGTTTTGCATAAAGATTTTTTTTCACATTGTGATGTCGCAACTTTCCATCATGCTTCATAATTGCTTTGCAATTTATTAAACTTTATTAATGTTTTTATGATGAGAATTGATCATTGAAATGCTAATCTTTCTCTCTTTTTTTGCATAAGACATATTAATTATTAAAATAGTGGTGCCAAAAATGTGTTTAATTGTCATGAAATTAACATCATAATGTAACAGAATTAATCATCCTAAAATAGGCTTCATGCTAAATTTTCTTTTGATTTTTGGAGTGAAATATGACCCAGTTTTTTTTAACAGGATTCATGATATTCACCCAAATAACCTGTGTTTGCTCCCTAATATAATTAAGTGATTTTCATATGTTACCTTTTAGTAAAGGTTTTTTTTTTTTTTTTAGGATAAGGCCATTTCATACCTATAAAGGCCTCTAAAGAAAAAAACACTTAAGGTTACATGTCCATCTGTTGAACTTCAAATGACATTTATTTTCTCCTTCCTTTACTCAATTATTTAGCTTTATATGCATGTTAATTATTAAAATGTCCAAATAATAAAAAATAAAATAAATGATTTTATCGCAAATGCAATTAATTGCTCCGCTCTAGTGCCGAACCGTGGGGCCTGGTCTGTACGGCTCAACTACGATCCATTACATCTCTAACATATACAGGAACAAAAGGATGTTTTTAAATTGATTCTCAGGGAAAATGTTTTTAAATTATTATGAAAATAAGCCAAATAAAGTGGCTTGCGAAAACACTGTTCTGACCAACGATACAAGAAAACTTTATGCTGTGTGTACATTTCATCTGATTTTCTTCTTAAAGAGAAACACAATCAAAGACTGCATGTCTTCTTTCATCTCCGCAGGTTCCAGAGATCCAATACTTCGGCGCCAGCGCCCTTCACACCAAGATCTCGCGCTACTGGGGCGACATCCCCGCCGAGCAGTATGACTCTCTGAAAACGCAGCTGTTTTCTCAGATCGCTCGCTTCGCCTCCGGCTCTAAGATCGTCCTTACCCGCCTGTGCGTGGCCTTGGCGTCCCTCGCCCTCAACATGATGCCCGAGGCGTGGCCGGGAGCCGTGACAGAAATGGTGCGCATGTTTCAGGAAGAAGGAGGTGAGGTGGACAGCCGTGCTCGCTGCTTGGCCCTTTTGGAGCTCCTCACGGTTCTCCCGGAGGAGTTCCAGACCAGCCGGCTGCCGCAGTACCGTAAGGGTCAGGTGAGGGGTGCTCTGGCCCGGGAGTGGGCGGCCGTTTACCCGCTCCTGCAGCAGCTGTTACGGCAGCCGGACTCTCCGCCGCTGGTGAAAGCCCGTGTGCTCAAGTGTCTGTCGAGCTGGGTTCTGTTGGACGTTCCTCTGAACGAGAGCGAGGGATTGGTCGAGGCCAGCTTTACGGCGCTGGCGGATCCGGAGCTGTTTGATACGGCTGTGGAGGCCATCGTCAACACCATCTCACAGCCCGACTCTCAGAGGTTAGTCTTCAGCGCAGCGCTGAGAAGGGGCGGAGCTACATAAGGTCTATATGACCAACTCAATGCATATCGTTCACATCACCGATACATACCGCATTGTTATAGTGTGAAATTCCGATATAATGACATATTGTTACACCCCTAAGAAATAGATTTAATTATCTTTATGCAATTGTTTTTATGATGAAATGTGACCTGAACATTTTCTTGTGAGATACACCCACATTTATATTTTCTAATGTACAATGTAACTCTCAGTCAAGTGTCAGACTATCATAATTTAATTAATATATATTCACACCAGCCTTTTTTTGTACCGATTTATTTTTCAAAGCCTTATTATTTACCAGTAATTTTATGCAGTGAGGAAAATAAGTATTTGAACACCCTGCTATTTTGCAAGTTCTCCAACTTATAAGTCATGGAGGGGTCTGAAATTGGCATCGTCGGTGCATGTCCACTGTGAGAAACATAATCTAATTTAAAAACAATCCAAAAAATTTAAATGTATGATTTTTTAACTATTTATTTGTATGATACAGCTGCAAATAAGTATTTGAACACCTGAGAAAATCAATGTTAATATTTGGTACAGTAGCCTTTGTTTGCAATTACAGAAGTCACATGTTTCCTGTAGTTTATCACCAGGTTTGCACACACTGCAGGGGGGATTTTGGCCCACTCCTCCACACAGATCTTCTCTAGATCAGTCAGGTTTCTGGCCTGTCGCTGAGAAACACAGAGTTTGAGCTGCCTCCAAAGATTCTCTATTGGGTTTAGGTCTGGAGACTGGCTAGGCCACGCCAGAACCTTGATATGCTTCTTACAGAGCCACTCCTTGGTTATCCTGGCTGTGCTTCGGGTCATTGTCATGTTAGAACAACCAGCCTCGACCCATCTTCAATGCTCTAACTGAGGGAAGGAGGTTGTTCCCCAAAATCTCGCTATACATGGCCCCTGTCATCCTCTCCTTAATACAGTGCAGTGCAGTCGCCCTGTCCCATGATCAGAAAAACACCCTCAAAGCATGATGCTACCACCCCCATGCTTCACAGTAGAGATGGTGTTCTTGGGATGGTACTTACATTATTCTTCTTCTTCCAAACATGTTTAGTGGAATTATGACCAAAAAGTCTCATCTGACCACATGATTTCTCCCATGACTCCTCTGGATCATCCAAATGGTCATTGGCAAACTTAAGACGGGCCTGGACATGTGCTGGTTTAAGCAGGGGAACCTTCCGTGCCATGCATGATTTCAAACCATGACGTCTTAGTGTTTTACCAACAGTAACCTTGGAAACGGTGGTCCCAGCTCTTTTTAGGTCATTGTCCAGCTCCTCCCGTGTAGTTCTGGGCTGATTTCTCACCTTTCTTAGGATCATTGAGACCCCATGAGGCGAGATCTTGCATGGAACCCCAGTCCGAGAGAGATTGACAGTCATGTTTAGCTTCTTCCATTTTCTAATGATTGCTCCAACAATGGACCTTTTATCACTAAGCTGCTTGGCATTTTCCCCGTAGCCCTTTCCAGCCTTGTGGAGGTGTACAATTTTGTCTCTAGTGTGTTTGGGCAGCTCTTTCGTCTTGGCCATGTTAGTAGACTAACAGGTCTTTGAGGCTCAGAATTCTAGCTGATAGACGGGTGTTCAAATACTTATTTGCAGCTGTGTCATACAAAGAAATTGTTAAAAAAAATCATATATTGTGATTTCTGGATTTTTTATTTTTTTTAGATTATGTCTCTCACAGTGGACATGCACATATGATGATAATTTCAGACCCCTCCATGATTTCCAAATGGGAGAACTTGCAAAATAGAAGGGTGTTCAAATACTTATTTTCCTCACTGTATATAGTATTGTGTGTGTGTTGTGTGTGTGTATTTAGCTTTAATTAACTAACAGCATAATAGCATTAGAGTTATTAGTAGCTGTTGTTATTGTTTGTGTAAATTTAAATGTAAATGTATGTATGTATATATATATATATATATATATATATATATATACTTAAGTACCTGTTTGAACAATATGAGATGCATATGCATCTTTAGGAATATTTGTGAATGCAAAAATCTGTACAACGTGATGGAAAGAGAGAGAAAAATGGTCTGATGGAGAGCAAACACAGGTGAGATGAAAGTGACTGATGGAGAGGGAGAGAGAGAGAGATTGGGCAGAAGAGAGACTGAAACAAAGGCAAATTGAAACACAGTCACATCAGAGGAGAGAGGGAAGGGGGGCGGCCGCGGCAGGTTTATTTCAAGGATGGCTGCCGTTTCCATGGAGACAGAGCGAGGGAGCGATGTCTTACGCTCTGGTTGGTACAGACGCGGCAGGAGCCCACCCCTTCCCCCCTCGCTGAAAGCAAGAGCCAGCGGATGCTGAGGACGGACCTTTAAAGGGGAAAGCATCTCTGATTGTGGAAAGCTGGTGGTACGAGGTTAAAGTCTTCTGCCCTGATGGAGACAGACAGTTGTCCACCGCTCAAGTACTTGAGTCTAATGCTGTAGTCTAATAGTTTCTACAGGTGTCTCACACACAGTTACAGCTGAATTCACTTCGCAGGGCATGAGGGGTCTGATTAGGACGGTTGACCTTAAGAGGGAGCTTTTGATTTTTCATGGGAAGTTTGTGCAGCAGGGCTGATTGGGAGCATAGAATTTTTCATATCATTTAAAGGAAAAAGAAGATCAAAAGCACTTATTAGAGGCACAACACGTATTTTAGCTCTAGGAAAAAAGTGTCTATTACCAACAAAATCCAATCAGAATCGTTAGACTGGACCTAACCGTTTTATAAAACGTGTAGGAGTTCAGACTGGCAGTCATGTTGAGTGTTTGCTTACGTGATAACAGATGATTTCGATTTTTCATGGGAAGTTTGTGCAGCAGGGCTGATTGGAAGCATAGATTTATATTTTATGTTAAAGAGCTGTATTGGATTTTTTTTTTACTAACTAAAATCAAAGTATAATTTTGAATTAGAATTTAATTTAATATAATTCATCAGTATTATTAGTGTATTTGATTGATATTTTATCATTAAATACAGTATTGGGAAGAGAAAAATGCTAGCTGCTCTTAGCTGAATAACTTCATAGCTTTAATAAGACATTTAAAACCAAACATTAACACAAAGTTATGCATATTAGGAAATGAGAATCTCTTCGGCTCATTTTAATTACATACATAATTAAACTGTGAATGAATTCTTTTTCAGTCAAACTCTGACAGCGTTGAGTAATTATTGATTAGTATTATTAATAATACATGATTTTGTAATTGCATCATTCAGTTTTTTCACTTAACCCTCTGGGCCTCTTCCTTTAGGGGTCACACTCGGCTCCTTCTTGATCAAACGTGACCAAACCTTTAAAAAATAACTTGCTTTTTCCAAGAAAATCAATATAATACATTTTTGTTCAATAATATTTTTGGATTATTATTTAACACATTTTTGCTATCTTTTCATTAGAATTAATATATTTTAAATAAATGCAATATTTCACATTAAAATATAGTAAAGACCTTAAATCAATTTTTTAAGTGAAAATAGTGCCATCTGGAGGCATTGAAAATAAAAACTTAGCTCCCAATATAAATACATAGAGAGGCTTTTGGATTTCTGTTGTTTTTGTTAAATAAGAATCAGTAATCATGTAAGCATTTATGATTACAATGAAACATTACAACTTTGTTAGAAAGGGAACACATGGAAAGCATTTTTGTTACTCAGTAGTAATTGATCATTAAAAAATCTAACAAAAATAACGAATGGTTTGTAATAATTTAAAATACTTCATACAAACAATTTGCAATTAATTGGCATTTTATTCCGTTTAATTGAATAGATGTAGTCTCTGATACAGTCTTACCTGTGTGTGTGTGTGTGTGTGTGTGTGTGTGTGTGTGTGTGTGTGTGTGTGTGTGTGTGTGTGTGTGTGTGTGTGTGTGTGTGTGTGTGTGTGTGTGTGTGTGTGTGTGTGTGTGTGTGTGTGTGTGTGTGTGTGTGTGTGTGTGTGTGTGTGTGTGTGAGAGGGAGAGCAAACTTTTTTTTTGTTGTGATTTTTATTTTTTATTTTACATATTCTCAGAATTTGCTCTTTTGCAGTCTTACCATTTAATTTCTCTGTGCGTGTGTGTGATATTTTGGTGTCACTCCTTCATTGCTGTGCACTTTTCCCCCGGCTGATTTGTAGCTTGTACCATCAAAAGATTCTCTGACCTCTCGTATATATATTTTGCATTTCCTGTTCATTTCCTATGTCTGTCATTTTTGACTGCGAAGGAGCCAAGTGTGATTGTTTTTTGTTTTTTTTACTCTTTAACATATCTGAATCATGTCCATGATTTCATGTGTTCACATAGCTAACACAGTCAGTTTTTTATTTATTTTTTTCATTAAATGAGCCGGATTAGTCTCCTCCCTCAGGCCGTGTGTTTGACACCCCTGTTGATGACAGACAGTTGATTTGATGAGTAAACACATGGACAGCTAGCGTGCAAGTTTTTACTGTCAGCTGTCATATTTTGATCTGTTGCTGAACGTGTAAAGTCCGTAGTCCACTCGCAACCGCTTGAATCTCATTGTGTGGTGCTTTGTGTTCAGTATGGCGAGTGTGTCACCTGCTCTTAAAGGTCATATCAATGATTCGCCATTGATTTTTATTTTTTATTTTATTTTTTATTCATTTCACCTTTGTCCTTTTCTCCATCATGCCTGGTGCCTCGTCTTCTCTCGCTATCCTCTGTCTTCATCACCTCATCGCCTCCTCTCACTGTTTAAACACATTACAATCAAGCCTCTCGGGAGGATGCCATTGGACCAAATGCATCCTGTTGCCAGGCAACTCATTTCATCTGTCTCCTGGTGTTTGAGGGTAATTGCACAGAGAGGCAGAGGGAGCGTCCGTGTCCGTAGAAACAGTGAGATGGCAGAATTCAAACCAGGCTAGAGCGTTAGAGGTGAGAAAATAATTCTGTGCTCTGATAAATCAAACTTAATTTGGTCAGTCTGAGAGCCATGACAGCACACACAGAGATGAGAAACTCTGAGCCTGTTGCAGTTATGCCATATAATGTCAAGGTTATTATTTTTAAAAATTAGATCAGCAGTTTAAAAATATTCCGAAGTCATATGATGAAATTTATTTCGTTATTTGCTGAAAATTGCAGGCTAGATTGTGAGCAGTAGTGATGTCTCTGTCTCTATCTATCTATCTATCTATCTATCTATCTATCTATCTATCTATCTATCTATCTATCTATCTATCTATCTATCTATCTATCTATCTATCTATCTATCTATCTATCTATCTATCTATCTATCTATCTATCTATCTATCTATCTATCTATCTATCTATTTATCTATTTGTCTGTCTGTCTGTCTGTCTGTCTATTCATCATCTAGCTATCTATATCCATGCATCCATCCATCATCTAGCTATCTATATCCATCCATCCATCCATCCATTCGACTGTTGTGCTTTAGCCCATACCAGTGAGAGTTGGGATATTGCGCTAATAATATCAGTGACCTTTTTTGATGATTTACACTTGTGCAGTGAGATGACTTAAGCTTTTAAAAGGCATCAGTGTGGATTAGCAACTTTTGGAAAATGCTTAAAAATGCAAGTGTGGACAGAAAACGCTTTGAAAGGAAAACACAGTTTTTTAAATGCATACAGATTAATGTGGACATTGCCTTTGATTTGGCCAACGTTCACCATCTCAACACAAACAGGTGTGCTGTGACATTTTCCTGATGGCGTTGAAAGCCCTTCTTGACCTTGACTGCAGTGTCATTGACATGATTATTTATTTATTTAAAGCCTATTCTAGTGAAAGCATCTTAAAACTAAAACTCATGAATAAATGCTCTCTGCAGAGCCACAGCCTCACCAGCCATTAGATCAATGACACCAGGAAGGACGGGGTCACACTGACAAACTAATGCAGCACTTTAAAGGGGCCATATTTCCATCTAGGGATGGGTCAGGACTAATTTACTAGCCACCCAACAACCAGCTGGTTTATCTAGATTTTATTTATATATGATCTTTCAGAAATCATTTTAATATGTTGATGTGCTGATCAAGAGTTATTTATTTTTATTATCAATGCTGGAAACAGGCCCTATCGTACTCTCGGTGCAATGCGGTCGCAGGCAGTTATTATTTTCACGTCCAGCACCATATTGTTTTAAAAGCCAATCCACTCGCTCCCATCTGTTCACCCATGAGCGTGCTGGTCTGAAAACCAGGTGTGTTTTGAGTTTTGGTTGGCGTTGTTGTTGCTGTTTTGAGAAACTGAAAACCACTGCGCTGACCAACTGAAACCTAGTCTAAAGTCAATAGCGCCGTAATGTTGTGTTATTTAAAGGGCACGTTAGTAATAAACGCCTATAGACAGGTGCAAACGCGCTTACACTTTGCTTATTACACACACAAGGACGTGTAGAAGCACACACACACATTTTTAGATTTTAAAAATAAAAGGATTCTTCTCTGGAAAAGTGTCCAGTCTTTCTGCTCCCAAATTCCGGCATGTAAATATCAAATCCACCTCATCCTTCACCTCATCATTGCGAGCGCAACTGGCTTTTAAAGGGAATAGGAGATGAGACTCTGATTGGTTTATTGCGCGTTACGCCCAAAACACATCCATGACTCATTAAGAGAACAGGGTTAACCCTTTTAGACCATGTGCTGAGCACATCGACCATTTTTCTTGTTGTTAAATTAGATTCGGACACACCCTAAGATCACTTGCTTCAGACCATGCACTCACCGGTATATCATTAAAATTGGGCCCATTATGTGCTGCTTCATATTTTTGTGGAAACTGTAACATTATAAAATGGCATTTATTTATCAGTTTAATGCATCCTTGCTGAATAAAAGTAACAATTTCTTTTTTTAAAAGTTTTTCCTTCGCATTTTCCAGTCTTTCATTGTTGATTGCGACTTTGAAAGATTCAAACTTTCCATTGACTAGAAATTTCTGTAGCACACTGAAAAAAGAGGCACGGCATGAAATGACAAAATGCCAAGCAGAAGATATTCAATATATAATTAATGGAAAGCAGGATTTGAAAATTAGCATGTTTATACAATAAATGGATCGAAGAGTAATCATTACTTTCAGTATTTAATGCAATGTTGTGTCATTCATCTTAGATGATGTTTTAATTTGCAATGTGTGCTTTCTGTGTTTGCTTCATCTGTGAGGGATGTGTGCAATACTGCATTCGAATTTGGACACAATCTTGAGTCTCTGAGTGCAGCATAAGGTTTCAGCCTGTCTTTGGAACAGTTGGTTGCCTGAAATGCCTTTAAATGCTGCCAACGTGGGTTTTGGAACAGAACTTGTGTTTACATAGTACATCAGTATCTTACTTTTTTTTTAAATAAAGAGCAAGACATATCATCTTTTCCATGATATGACCCCTTTAAAAAAACATGAAATCCTTCAGTGTTGTTTAGTGTGTGCTTGGCAGCCATTCATGTCCTTCAGCACTGCAGAAACAGGTTGAAATGAAGAAAACAAGCCCTGTTGTATTGTGAAACATCTCTTTGGCATATCCTACAGACCATTATCATATCATCGTATTACATGACAATTTGTGTAATATCACCTCATTTAGCCTATTCTCAGATGAAATGAGCATTTGATCCTGTTTTGTCACATGATCTTCAACATATTTTTGTTGATAATTACATCAGATTGCTGGAGGTGTAATGATTTATTAGGGGTTCAAGTGCGAGACGCTATTGTCATTTTTACATTTTCCAAGGATCGGCATTCTCCCCCTAAAAGTGATCGGACAGACCAAACTGTAAGTTGTAGAGACCTGAAACGTTCAGGGCTGGTAGTACTCACACCACCTACATGGTCACCAAGGCTCTCCCCGATCCGCCCGACAGGGGCTCTACAGCGGTCAAAAGTACGATATGGCTCATAACCCCTAAACCGTCATCAGATTTGCTCATCCTTCTGGTGAAATTTTCGTCAATTTTTTTTTTTTTGAAGCCTACTTTTGCGGACTAGTCCTAGGCTTTTGGCCCGAACAAAACCAAACCAGAGTAGCAAGTTTCCCTGGAGTCTGATTGTCAATAGTTATCAACAACAACAACAAAAAAAGGTTCAGAACGTTCAAAGTGGGAGGAGCCGCTTTTACTAAAATGGCTATAACTCGTGAACGAAATTAGATATTTTCACCGGACTCAGCACACCTATGTTATTCTGTGATTGCGTGAAAAAGGGCATCGCAACTGGCCAGTCACTTGGTGGTGCTATGAACGTTTTTTTGGGGGGGAATGGCTATAACCATCTAACCATTAGTCTGATTTACTTGATAATTGGCTAGCAGTGTCTTTGTCCAGGGTGCCATATCTGTCAATGAGGACATTGGCATATCTCAAAAAACAAGGCCTCAATCGGCCAATTAAATTTGAGCATTTGTTAGACAAGGTTAGGCTAATCGGAAAACAAAACTCTGTAGGTGTCATGGCACAATGCTGAGAAGTTTAGAGCCAGTGCTTTTCACAGTATTCTCCTTCTTCGACTCCTGAATTCCTGCTGAGTCCAACGATACCACACATACCAGGTTTCGTTTGTGCAACAGTGATTTAGTGCTTACATTTTTTTAATTTTCAATTTTCAAATTAAATTTTAATACGATTTTCTTCGAAACCGTCTAATCAAAACATAACCACCGCAGGAAATTCAAAAACATAGGTCAATAGTTGTCCAAATGCCCAAATGTCACAATTTTGATAGCAAGTGGCAAAAAAAATCCAATCAAAGTCACCCATGGGTCATTTTTACGCTCTCATACATATACGTTTCTATAACATAAAAAACTAAAAGAGATATTTGCACCAAATGTTAAACTCATATTTATGGGCACAAAAGTGGTGGATATCGGGCAAGAGTTGGTTGTATAACTTTAAAAAACATTTTTCCTTAGTAAATTGCCTGTATTGGCTTTAAATGTTGTTGTTTTCCCACTTATGATCTAAGTGGTTACATGCTTGTTAAATAAAACATATTTTTATGCATATGCTTAAAGGCCTTAAATGTTTGAGCCCGGATAATTGCTGCTCGCAATTGTTTGACTCACACATGTTTAAAAAAAAAAAAAATTTGATTTTTGCCTTCCATCTGTAAAAAGCCTAATAAATTAGTGAAAAAATAAGATTTTTGCCTTCCATCTGAAAAAAGCCTAATAAAAGAGTGTTTAAAGGTGTGTCGCTGTAGATTTTAGTTTCATTAGGATGTCTGCCCTAATGAAACGCTCTTTAATGCCACAGAGCCGTGATCTCTGATGTGTCTGTCGAGCGCCGAGCCTCAGACGAGCCAGTAATGAGCTGCCGTTCATATTTTTTCTTTGTCCGTACCTCGTTAACATTTCCACTCGTGTGTCCTTCCTGCTGTTGACACCAAAAGGAGGATGAGACAGAGAGCGACAGAGAGAGGGAGAGAGGGAGGACAGATTGTTCCAGAAGCGCTGAGATGGCAGCAGGGGTGAGGAACATGACAGAAGTTTACGTGGGTATGAGGTAACCGCAAATGAGGAGAGAGTGATGATTTGAGAAGAGAAAGTGTAAATTGTACAGATAAATGCTGTGTGTTTGTCAAGAGAGCATTATGGGAATGTGTTTAGATGTAAATTAGTCAGTATAAATGTACAGGAAAACAGCAGCACATGATGTTACTGCATTAATAAACCTTTTGTTTAGTAAAAGTATCATTGTCAGGTATTAGCATTGACGTCAACATGAACTAAAGTTGATCTTATTTACTTACTTAAAAGGATAGTTCACCCAAAAAATTAAAATGCTGTCATCTATTACTCACCCTCATGTCGTTCTAAACCCATAACATGTATATTCACTGATGAATGTTTATTAGGGGTATAAATCGGACATTTTGTAACGATACAATCCAACATTTTAGCCAGCTAAATGATGGTTTCCTAAACCAAACCACAACACGACTACGATTTGGTTAGACTGAGATTAAACCACTCGATACATATGGACTGATTTTACATTCTCTTTATGAATGTTTTGAGAGTTTTGGGTGAATGCATCAGAGTTTTGGGTGAATAGACTTTCAGTGGAGGGAGTGAAATCTCTCAGATTGCATCAAAAAGATCTGCATTTGTGTTCGGATGATGAATGAAAGTCTTGTGGGTTTGGAACGACATGAGGGTAAGTAACTTATGACTGATTAAAGCAACACTGTGTAACTTTAGCCCTTCTAGTGAGTGGAGCATAAAACTAAGTTCCAGTTAGTTTTTGGTATTAAGTGGATTGTGGCTTGGCTTTGCTCTTCTGCACAAATTAATCTGATGGCTTGAGTCGCGCCAATGTGCTCATGGACACAAATGATTGACATTATCAGTGCAAATATCACTGACAACATCAAAGCTCTCTCAATAACTAAAGACAGACATCTGAAAAAATGTCTTATGAAAAAAGTAAGTAGCATATATTCCGTTGTTTTGACTCAATTGTTTTAAAATATCAGTACAAAAGTTTGGCAATGCTGACATAATTACTGCAATTCATTTCAGATAACGGTGGAATCTATAACTTAGCAAGATTATTTATAGGCAAAGTAGTGACTGGTGGTGTAGAGATTGCCATTGCATGTCCATTGTCAGTGGACATCCAATAGAAGCGATGTCGATTTGTGTTTTATTACTGTCACTTTCCCTTTCTGCTTGCAAACTCTTTTCAGTTCAAGATTCAGTTGTTGTGGCTCTAAACAACAAGTAGTGTCCTGACCTTTTTTTCCTATATTTACATATATATGACATAACGCGTGGATAAATTATGAAAGTATGCAGTTTCCCAGGAAATCCATCATGGGAGATCTAAAATATAAATAATCATTAATTATAGGCTTACCATAGTGATTTAGGATGAGGCAAAACACAGTTAGGAAGATGGTGTTATGATGTACTTGCTCCTTTCTTATTTTATTTTCAAACTAAAAAAGTTTACTTGTAAATGTGTTGCTATTGTGGTTTGATGTTGTGTGGACTGTGTCCGTGTGTTTCAGGTACGTGAACACACTCTTGAAGCTGGTGCCACAGGTTCTGCAGCTACAGGAACAGTTGCGAGACGCCGTACAGAATGGAGACATGGAGACGTCACATGGCATCTGTCGGATCGCCGTCTCTCTGGGAGAGAATCATTCAAGGTACAAACGCACAATAGAGGAAGAAAATTTTAATAGTACACCATTAGAAATGGGTAAACATTTTCTAAAACAATTCATTGGGCTGGTAATTTATTGTGTTATTTAGGTGTTATGAATTATAAAAAACAATAAAATAACTGACCTGTATAACCCTGAATGCAAATATTTTGTAACATTATAAATGTGTCACTTTTGATTAATTTAATGCATCCCTGCTGAATAAAGGTGGGGGTTTTTTACAGAAAAGAAAAAGATCTTTCTGTCCACAAATCACAAGTTTCCCAAAGTTATTAGCCACTCAGCATTTTCAATGGCCACAATTTTGACATAGGAACCATAGGGAAAAACTGCCATATAGATATTTTTGATATTATCTCATAACTTGGCAGCATGTTTATTAGGCTGCTGTCACTTTAAGACCTGACGCACAGATCCATTATACTGTTACACGTGCGTTTTCAATAAAAAAAAACTGTTTTCGTTTTTTTTTTTTTTCTATGAAACAAAGTCTCAGATATCAAATTACGTCCATTACTGTTTAATGTGGTGCTGTTTAATTGCTCAGTCAGTGTTTCAACCACGGAAAGACATCAATAAAGCAGCTTGTGAACAATATTTCATGTAATGTCACATTTACCTGAGAAAAAACATTCTGTCTCCATAAAATCGTTAGTCAGCTAGAAAAATTAACTCTAGAGATTTTGATAACCACATTACGTAGGCTACTCATTATAATTGTAATGTTCTTCAATATTAATGCAAGTTTGAATAAATCAGTCAAGTTTTTATGACAGTCTCCATTTAAATGTTTATATTTCAAAAAACAAATTTGAGTAGAAATATGATTATGCAATTGAAAAGTTAGCATTATAACTTTATTTTTATAAAAACATTCTTGAGTGTAATTTATGTTTGTATTGAATCAATATTATAGGCTATTAATGTAGTACCAACTGACTACCATGTAGCCTATAGTTACAGCATTAGTTACATTTACATTTATTATCCATGTACTGATATATGGCCACAATAATCGATACTGAATCAAATCGAAAGCTTGTGAATGGAAATCAAATCGAGTCGTGAAATGTTTGTCAATTCCCAGCCCTAGTGGCTATAGTAGGAGTGACTGCGTTACACACCACTTTTGAAATACACCCACATTGGGCTGGTTGGTGGGTGTTTAAAGGGTTAGTTCACCCAAAAATGAAAATTCTCTCATTAATTACTTACCCTAATGTCGTTCGACACCCGTAAGACCTCAACTTCAGACAAAGATGAAGATATTTGTGTTGAAATCTGATGGCTCAGAAAGGCCTTCAGTGACACCAATGTCATTTCCTCTCTCAAGACCCATAAAGGCACTAAAGACGTCGTTACAAAGCCCATTTCACTACAGCGTCTCTACAATCATTTTATGAAGTGACGGGAATTCGTTTTTGTGCGCAATAATAACGACTTATATACTGATGGGCCGAATTCAAAACAAAGTTTCGAACTGTTATGAATCAGTGTATCGATTCATGATTCGGATCGCCAGTGTCACATGACTTCAGCAGTTTGACACACGATCCGAATCATGAATCAATGCACTGATGAGAGAATCATCATTAATGAGAGAATTTTCATTTTGGGTGAACTAACCCTTTAATGTCAAGGCCTGTATACAATATAGACTGGTATGGTCAATATGTTGTGTATCCCTAATGGTAAAGATGTTCTGATATGACGTAGTGCTGGTGTGATGAAGGTCTCTGCTCTTTTCTATCAGAGCTCTTTTGGAGCAGGTGGAGCACTGGCAGAGTTTTCTGGCACTGGTGAATATGATCATGTTCTGCACGGGCATCCCCGGACACTACCCTGTCAACGAGACCACCAGCTCTCTCACACTCACCTTCTGGTACACACTACAGGTGGGCATCACTGCTGAGATCTATGCCTACAGTGTGCATGTATCCTTTCAGTGCCTCCGTAGTGAGCAGGTGCACAGATTAATTACTGCATTTTTCCAACAAATCCAGCACTCACTGATGATAAATGGATAGTCGCGTAGTGCCCAAATTAAAGTCTTAAGTTCACACAGAAGATGGATAAAGGGCTCTATCATACACCCATTGCTAGGCGCGACGCAAATGTTTTTTTCTCTGTTGTTTCGGCTGACGCAATAATCAATTTCACGTCCTGTGCCATGTTGTTTAAATAGCAAATGCATTTGCATCCACGGGCATGCTGGTCTAAAAAAACAACAGGTATATTCAGGAGCATTGTTAGTGTGTTGCTATTTTGAGGAACTGAAAACAATTGCATTAATGACCAACAAAAACCTGCTCTAAAGTCAAGACTCAAGAGTGTTGATTTTGTGTTATTTAAAGGGTGCATTAGTAATATGCGCCTACAGGCGGGTGCACAACACGCGTACACTCTGCTTACACACATAGGGACGCGCAGCATCTCACACACATTTTTAAATATTAATATACCTCTCTGGAGAAGCGTTCAGTCTTTCTACTCGCAAATTCCAGTATATAAATCCGCCATGGCTCGAGCGCATCTGGCTTTTAAAGGGAATGGGAAAGGAGACTCTGATTGGTTTATTGCACGTTATGCCAAAACACACCCATGACCCAGGAGAATAGGGTCAACCCTTTTGGGCCATGCGACGGGCGCGCACAGTTTTTCTCGTTGTTAAACTAGCAAAAGTGGATTCGGACACGCCCTAAGTGGACTTGCTCCGTGTGCTTCAGTCCATATGCTCAGATTGTTAAAATTGGGCTCATTATGTCAGTTTAGGACTTGTTACTGAATGATAAATGACTGATCATGTCCATACTGACATGATTTAAAGGGATAATTCACCCAAAAAATGTAATTGTCATTAATTACTCACCCTCATGTCGTTCCAAATCCATAAGATTTTCATTTATTTTTGAAACACAAATGAAGATCTTTGTAATGTAATCTCTAGTGTCTTAAAAACAGGCCTATATTATTTGTATTGTGTTGACTGTACTAGTGTCTTTACTGGAGGTTTATTGTTTTTTGTGTATAAATCTGCAGCAGTGATGAGAGTCCGTTAGAGACATTGAACCGTCCTTCACACGCTATCTGAATATACTCCTGTGATGCGTGTTTACTGCAGTGTGTGTCACGTGTTGAATATTCTGGAATGTCCTTTGCTTGTGTCCTTGTCTTTCTTTACAGTCCACATTAGCTGAATATTTGATGACTATGTTTAAAGGTTTAAATCAAGTAGCAAAACTATTAGATTAGGAATGTTCCATTTAATTTCTCCATAGAGGAATAGAGTATTAACAATTTATAAACTTTGTGTGTTTCAGGATGACATCATGTCGTTTGAGGCAGAGAAGCAGGCCGTGTATCTGCAGGTCTACAGGCCCGTGTATTTCCAGCTCGTAGACGTTCTGCTGCACAAAGCGCAGTTCCCCACGGACGAGGAATATGCTTCCTGGTCATCAGATGAGAAGGAGCAGTTCAGGATCTACAGGTCAGTGTGTGTGTGTGTGATTCATATTCTCATGGGCCTGTTGTAACATTTTCTTCTACACTCAGCAGTTTCATGCTGGATTTGCTGAATTGGCACAGCAGACAATGTGCTGTTCTTATTCAGAATGTGCTAAATTAAATATTACATATTTAAATACTATTATAATACACAAATCAAATTTATTTAAATATTTAATATAATTATTTTGAACATACTTAAAAGTTTAATGTGTGTTGCACCCAAAAATTAACATGATCTAATGATTTACTCATCCTCAAGCCACCCTAGGTGTATATGAATTTTTTTCTTTCAGACGAATATTATGGGAGTTATATTACAAAAATGTCCTGGCTCTTCCAAGCTTTATAATGCCAGTGAATGGCAGCCCAAAATTCGAAGATAAAAAAAAGTGCCTCCATCCATTATAAAAGTAATCCACATGGCTCTGGGGGGTTAATAAAAGCCTCCAACAAGGCCTTGATAAAACAATGCATTTCTGTGATGTTTGACTCTTTTAGAGTGGATATATCCGACACATTGATGTACGTCTACGAGATGCTGGGAGCCGAATTACTCAGTAACCTGTATGAAAAACTGGGGCGACTCCTCACCAACACGGAACAAACAACAACATGGCAGGTCAGAAAATTCAGTTTTCATTGTTTTTGGTGTTTTATTAAATAAACAATGCAAAGGGGGAACATTGCTAGGGCTGCACGGTTCATTAAAATAAAGCCAAAACTGATATGGATTAGTGCAACTATGAACTGGCAAATTCTGTGATTCTTCTTGTTTAATAGCAAAGCTTGGCTCTGTGATGATTTTTTTGTTTGTTTGTTTTTTTACACGAGAGCAGCTCATGATCAGTGTCTCAGAGCGGCTTGGTTCACAGAAAATGTGGCTCCACATAAACTCATCTCTGCATCCACTCTGAGACTGAGTCGCTTTTGAATATGCCAACCATCTTCCCAAATGTGTAATGAGAAGCACTTTTAAACTGGATGTTGTCAACTAAAGAGAAGATGATTTTAAGGGCGCCCTGCGTTTTTTGCACCATAAAAAAAGCTTGCTGGTTTAACATTTGAAAATGAAGAAATTAAGAGTTAATATCAAATAAATATTAGTATTACTGTAAATAAGTATTAATATTTTTATTATAATTTTTAATATTTTTCTCAAATACTCATTTTACAGTGAAGTATTACAATAATTGTTTACAATAGTATTTCTTATTTTGTTTAACATTTTTATTTAGTAATATGTCATTGTAATTATATGTAATTATTATTATTTTATTAGCCATAGTGATATAAAATCACAAAATTACTATAATTACTATAAAATTGCTATAATTGCATATAATTAAAAAATTGTGCAATTGCAATTTTCATCAGAAAAACTCAACCCAAATATTGCAGCCCCACATGGGTTTTTTAACAGGAAATCATCTATTTTGTTCCAGCATACCGAAGCGCTGTTGTACGGATTCCAGTCCATCGCCGAAACGATAGATGTCAACTATTCTGACGTCATCCCAGGACTCATCGGCCTCATTCCACGAATCAGCATAAACAACGTCCAACTGGCCGACACGGTCATGTTCACAATCGGTGTGTGCCTGCCTATCGGTGCTCCTGTAACCTTAAAATACTGTCGCTGTGCCATTTCTGTGTTTTAGGAAATTGTCATCTAAAGCAATTTTGCCTGTTTTCACACACTTTGGTCCAGACCAGACAATTGCACATAATTACTTTCCCACACAGACACAGATTTTCACCCATTACGTCTCTCCCTGCAGGAGCGTTGGCAGAGTGGTTGGCGGATCATCCGGTGATGCTGAGCAGCGTTCTGCCACTGGTTTTGCAGGCTTTGGGCAATCCAGACCTGTCTGTTTCCAGCGTGTCCACACTAAAGAAGATCTGCAGAGAGTGCAAATACGACCTGCCCCCATACGCTACCAATATAGTTGCTGTGTCACAGGTATTACACGCTCTAATGATGATAATAACACATATGGGACAAATTTGCACCGTTTTTCTCCTCTGAATGTCTGCCTTTTTTCTTATATGCAGGAAGTGCTTATTAAACAGATCCACAAGGTGAGTTTGCATTTATCTTGATGAATCAACTCATTTGGTGTTGCTCAGATAAAGCTTATTTCATAAAGCTGTAAATATTAATTTTTCATTTATGGACAACCAGTTTGAGATTCAAATCGATTTTGCATAGTATTAATGAAACAAACAAAAAAAATCCATATTTTATTCCCAGAATTCGCTCATTTTCTTATTTTGCACAATTCATCAAAACACTTTTTTTAATTTTTTTTAAAGAAACATTTGTCTTTAAACATTTGCCTGTCTCTGAAATTGCTTTTGTGATATTACCGTAAGTTTTAGCTCATGCAATAAAAAAAAAAATTTCTGCATAACAGCCCAGTTCAAATTAAGTTTGATAATTTAAGGTTATAAAAAGTCTTAAAATGATAAATAAGTAACATTTGTTATACCATTTACATTTTTTTGGAGAGGTCTTATATTTGGGGAAGGAAAAACAGGGTTGCATAGTTGTTTATTAAGCATGAAATATGTTCTGGCTGGGAAAGATTTTTGGCACTTTGCACAGCTTTTCTGCTGGAAATGCATCATGTCTGGTTAAAAAAATGGTATTACACCTGCTCCTCTTTTTAATCCCTCTCTTTCTCTCTAGACGAGTCAGTGTATGTGGTTGATGCAGGCTCTGGGCTTTCTGTTATCTGCACTACCAGTGGAGGAGATCTTGAGGAACCTTCACTCTCTGATCACGCCGTACATCCAACAACTGGAGAAGCTAGCAGAGGAGACGGTAAGACATTAAACCGCTCAGGCCTCTGGGTTTGTTTATCCGTGTGTTCGTTTGGCCCGCTTGCGTGTGAACAGACCCTGTGTCTGCGTGAGCATGTCATAGGATGGAACATTTCTCAGCAGGAACAGATTGGCATTACTCTGGGCGCTGGAAGAGTAAACCGCAGGAGATATCGGCTGAATGTTACTGAGTTCACCCAAAAATGGAAATTGTGTCATTAATTACTCACCCTCATGTCATTCCAAACCTGTAAGACTTTCGTTCATTTTCAGAACAAAATGAAGATCTTTCTTGAGAGCTTTCTGTTCCTCTTTTGACAGCTTCTGATCATGAGATTTTAAAACTAATCCATATGAATTGAGTGGTTTAGTCCAAATTTTCTGAAGCGACGCGATTGCTTTATAATGATGAACAGATTGAATTTAGGCTTTTATTCACATATAAACATCAGCAACACATGCATAACTTGCATGTTCGCTTGACATGCGAGAACTATTGTGGTTCATTCTCGTGTTACGCAGCACATTTGAGCTTCAGCAAGAACCAATGAGGTTTGTTCTTGTGCGCCAAGCATGTTCAGTTGAGCTCCTGTTAATGTCTGCTGATCAATGTTTATATGTGAATAAAAAACTAAATCTAAACAGAGGGACAGAGAGCTTTGTTGATTTCATCAAAAAGATCTTAATTTGTGTACCGAAGATGAGCAGAAGTCTTACGGGTTTGGAATGACATGAGGACGAGTAATAAATGACGGTTAATTTCTTTGTAAACTATTTTTTTAAGTAACTTGACGTTTCAAGCATAATATTTGATCTATTTTTGCTGCACAAATAGAAGTGGTGCCAAAAAAAGCTGAAGCAGGATCAATGTAAAATCTGATAAAACTGGCATTAACTGTTAATAGAATTAAAAATAACCTTCAAGTAATCACTTTTACTGCCAAAACATCCTGGATATAATGAAGTAAGTGCAGATCTTATTCGTTCTGAAGTTCATACATGCTGAAATTCCCCACGTTCTGTGTGCTAAGTTGTCCAGAGCAACATTTTTCTTTTGGTGATGCACCAAAATTTTCGAATCCATCTAAAAATTATTTTTTCTGTTTTTGAGGGCCGAAGTCATTGACAGAAATCGTGACATTTATTAAAATACATGTCTTGTCTTGTTTTAATTTATGTAATCACTCCATTAGCGTTTCAACTGTGTAAAGACATCAATAAAACAGTACATTTACCTCACGAAAGCCTTTCAATATCTATAAACTTTGTTAGTTAAAAAAAAATTACACTATAAAAAGATAATTTGCCTAAATATGAACGCATTATATTACATATTATATTTTGATCTGTTGTCTTCAGTATTTAATGTATGTCTGAATAAATTTCATGAAAAGTTTTTATTACAGCCAATGTTTATATTTTAACAATTAATTAATATATCATTAATATATATCATTAAAAATTTGGTATGTCTTAAGTGCAATTTAAATTATATACAACTCATTTTTAATTGAGTGTTGATTTATAAATATATTTGATTAAACAATTGATTATTAAATAAACTTTAGTTTCAGTTTTTGACTAAAGGAAAACTTTAGTTTTGGTTTGTTGTTTCATTGAGAAATTACTTTTGAGTATATACTTTAAATTTAAAATGTCTGTATAGGAGCTCTCACCTCATGTGGTACCATTTAAAAAAAGCTTAGACTGTCTACTTTCTAGAGATATGCATCGTTTTGGCATTTGTTTTACACAAGTTACTTATTTTCACAAAATTACTCCCATTTCGGATTGGATTGGAAAAAAATGGGTTATTGCATTTATACCACTGCATATGGAGAGACTTGTTTATTGGAGAGATTTTGGTAGGTAGAAATTACATAAAAAAGGTAATATTCCTCCCTTCAGATCCATTTGTATAATTCTTGCATACAACATGATACAAATACATTTTTTACAGTATTTGCTGCCATCTAGTGGAAATAGCCAAAACTGTCTGCAGGGTGCTAGAACACACAGGGCCTGAGATATACACTTTCAAAAATGAATTTAAAAACCAAAAAAATCAAAAAGTGCCTCTTTTTTGGTGGGGTTTATTACAGCTTAGACAGCACATACTTAAATGTTTAACACTTTTAGCAGTGTTTAACTGCAAATCGTTTCCTGTAAAATGGCACCAAAATTGTGTATTTAGACCACTGTAATTTGGTATGGGAAGCTTTTCAATTTTGATAGGCCAAATCCACTCGGAAAATGGTCCCAGGGCTAAGGAGGTTAATATATGACTCAAGGAATAAAACAATTTAATTACTATTACACCCTGTCGCATAATTACAGAAATGAATGATGCCTCAAAATTTGCAACTTTAGCTTTTTTCAAAGGGTTTAGACTTACAACTGAGATTTTATTTTAAAAGGGCACAAAAAAAATCCAAGTCTTCATTTGAAAGCAGAAAATCACAATGGCTTACTTCAGTGCGCAACTACATTGCAATGCCCTGGCAACCATAAGCGTCATAATCTGTCTTCTAAATACTTTTGGATTCTGTTTATTTTGCATCTTATTAAATGCATGAACATAAAAAAAAACATTTCACTTCTATTTCTAGTTGGGCTTCATATCTTGTCTCTCTCTACCTGCTGCATGCCTATTTTTGACTTTCGATTTCTAATAGCTTTCCTCCCCGTCTGGTCCTTCCCAGAGAGACATTACATCAGCCTCAGTAAACAGGCTGTGATGGGGCGCTCACACAGCGACCCCTGCTGGCCACAGACCCTGTGTCTAAACGCTCAGATCTCATACAGCGCCTCTGATGTTATTTTCGGATGGTGCTGTCAGTACAATTGCTAAAAATACCCAAAGTAAAAAGGACCTGTTTACTTTGGGTATTTTTTCAACCTTTACAACTTTTGCCTTTGTTAAATGTTTAATTGAGTGTCTCTTTCCTATTGTGCTTGCGTGTGATGTCATAAAGAAAGGAAGACGGTGTAGCGACTCGCTCTGCCTCTCCGCCAATCACTGAGCTGTTGTCATGGAGCTAACAGCAGTAATTAGACTGTTGGCCTAATGGTTGTTTAACAACTCTTTAATTACTGCTGATGTTCCCGTGAGTGCCGGCACAGAGCGCACGCCCACCCCACCCGTCGGCTCTCATTATTTTACATCGTTCAAGGGCTCATATTGTGGGATTTATTTCTTGCTTGTTTGTTAAATATCTTGATATACTATGTCACAGTGTTGTTCATTATCATTGAGACACTGATTTTATTAAAAGTTTTTATTTGTATATTTCATTTTATTTTTAGATAAAGATTAGTAATTTTGTCATTTTTATTAGGTTTGTATAATATGTATACAGTTGAATTAACTTATTATAGGTCTGTATAATTTAATTATGTCTATATAATTATTGGATTTATTTATTTTAGCTTTAGTTATTTTAGGACATTGTGTCAACTAAATGGAAATAAGATATGTTCCCTTTGCAACTAGTTAAAATAAAATAAACAAAAAGTAATAACAATAGTATTTTTATTTGTATGGTTTTAGTTGACCATAATATCAGTATAATTATAAAATAATAGTACTCATTAATACATAATTTAAAATAATTATTATTAAATTATTAAAAATGTCATTTTATTTCACTGTAAAATAATAACATATTTAAGAAAATTAAGTTTTATTTTAAAGTACAATTGTACAATTACAATACTAATATTTATTTTTAGTCTCTATTTCTTTGTCTCACTAAGCCATATTAGATATTAAGCCATAGTTAGATTTTATTTAGTTTAAGCATTTAACAACAGTTTGAGCTATGCTAATATGTGAAGTATAGCCACTCATTTCATTATATACCGTTGTCTTAAAGGTACACTACAAAACAGCCGGTTTATTCCCAAATGTGATTAATAATGAAAATGACATGCACATCTAAATAATGGCATGAAATCTTGACAAAATATTAATTGTAAATAGTTGGCCCTTTAAAACGAAAAGGCATATCGATTAACAATCTGACCTTGGTTTCTCCTTTCAGCCAAACCCCTCGAATAAACTGGCCATTATTCACATCCTCGGTCTGCTGTCCAATCTCTTCACCACGCTGGACATCACCAAACAGGAGGAGGAGTCAGGAGAGAATGCCCCGCCCATTAAATCAGCCCCGCCTCAGACAGGCCCCAACCCTGTAAGCTCCTTCCTGCTCTCCGCAGTCACGCCGAAGCAGGCGTTGCAGTGTGTCAGAGCTGGACTGTAGTGTGTTTTGTGTGTTTTAGGTGGTGGTGGTGCTCCAGCAAGTCTTTGCACTGATACAGACGGTCCTCAGTAAATGGCTGAATGACTCGCAGGTTGTGGAGGTGAGATTCATTTTAAACTCCTTATGCTGCATCACCTCCAAATTGTACCATAGTCATTCCTCAATATGGAAGCAGCATTTGTGTGCAGGACAGATTTAATTCTGCTCTCCCTCAGGCGGTGTGCGCCATCTTTGAGAAGTCTGTGAAAACTCTCCTGCACGATTTTGCCCCCATGGTGTCTCAGCTGAGTGAGATGCTGGGGCAGATGTACAGTACCATACCACAGGCGTCTGCGCTGGACTTAACCCGCCAGGTACACCACGCACACAATGACAAATTATACAGGCAGTTATGTTAAGGTTCCCACGGGCCCTTAAAATGTCCAGTTTGATCAGGTTGTAAAAATCTGAAATATATTAAACGCCATAAAGTCTTAAATATAATTTTAAGAGCTCTTAAAGGGATAGTTCACCCAAAAATGAAAATTCTGTCATCATTTACTCACCTTCAAGTTGTTCTAAACCTGTGTGAGTTTCTTTGTTCTGCTGAACACAAAAGAAGATATTTTGAAGAATGTTTGTAACCAAGCAGATAGAGCAACCATTGACTACCATAGTATTTTTTCCCCTACTATGGTAATGAATGTTTGTTCTCTCTGCTTTGTTACAAACATTCTTCCAAATGTCTTCTTTTGTGTTCAGCAGAAGAAAGAAACTCACACAACTTGGTTTGTGACTTGAAGGTGAGTAAATTATGACATAATTTAAATTTTTGGGTGAACTATCCTTTTAAATCAGTAATCATGATGACGCCTAATGTGATTATTTAACTTTCCAAAGGCAGTGATTTTGAATTAAATAGAAGTCAAAATGCTGCGCTGCTGTGTGTTCTACAGACGCAATGAATCAATCCAGGAATACTGCCAAGCAATTGTTTCTGATAGACTGCTGATGAATTAGGGCCAGTGGTGCGCATGTTCAACCAAAGTAAAAAATGCTCAGACCATTAATTTGCGTACTGGCTTGGTTGACAGCTGTTACTGCACAATCGGCGTCTTAGATCGACTAACTGTAAAACTATAACTGAATGCATAATAAATCTGCCTATTTCAGACCAAAACGCAAAGCGGTGACTTTCACTGACATGCTTTACTTAGCAGTGCTGATATATATATATATATATATATATATATATATATATATATATATATAGTGACATAATATAACATAATATACCCACCCCCAAAAAAATCTTGCTCATTTTAATTTTGAAAATTTTGAAAATTCATATAAAAGACACCTCTGCTGAAATCCACCCACATTTGACGGGTGTTAATGTCAAGCCCTAGGTGTTTGTACTTCAATATGTTACGGATAGTAGGAGGATTTGCATATTTTATGCCCCTCGTCTTTTTGAATGAGCAGCTGGAAGTAGTAAAGCATAGGCATTTCAAACTAAGAGTTTAACAGTCTCGTATTATGCATACAATATTTTTTGGTTACATAATTCACTGTATCTAGCATTGAATTCAGTGTAAACTTGTGTAGCTTCTCTCTGTGCTGCTGTGTCACAAGAAGGAAAGCCTAAGAACATTATTTAACACGTTCAGTGCATAAATTTGACCAGTGTTGCACAATAATCTTTTAAATCCTTTCTTTAAACACAATATTATCATATCAGCAAAATCCATTTAAGAGTTATTTAAGAGTATTTTAAACGTGATATTATCATGTTTTGCAGTTAAATGTGTCCCTCACTTAGAATCTTATATACATGATTTATTTTGAGATTGTATGGGCGCATATATTCATTTTATTTGTGCAGGTGTTAAAAAGTCTCAAATTTGATTTTAAAAACACTGCAGAAACCTTTATGTGCGGTGCTGCTTCCTTTGTGGAGTTTCATTTGATTGATTTTGTTCTCTTGCAGATGGTGCACATATTTGCCAGCGAAACGAATCATTTCCCCCCAATCAAAGCGCTGTTTGAACTGGTCACTTCTGTTACTCTGACCATCTTCCAGCAAGGTAGGCATGCTGGGAAATACCAGCTGCAGAGGGTGAAGGAAATCATGTGGTTTTGATGTCTTTACAGTCACTATTTCCAGTTGTTTGCATGTATCTGTTTTTTAAAACCGCATACACAGAAACGGAGTTCAGAAATGAGCATGTTTTCGAAACAGTTCTTGTTTTTTGAGTTGGTGTGGTGACTTTTGATCCTGTTACTCTGTTTTTACCTAATGAGTTTCACACACATGCTGAATTCAAGGGCGTTTTCACACTAGAGTTTCTGATCTGGATCCGAATGCATTTACACCTGATATTAAAAGGCATTTCGTACGATCTGATTGATTGACAGGTGAGTAGGCGGTCCTTCACTGTTATCTGGGACGCATCGGGATGTGGTTTCAATTATTTGACCATGACACAATTAAGCCCCTGTTTGCACCTGTATCATTCACTCACCACTTGTAATCGGATCACCTGGGACAGATCTTAATACCAAATGTAAATGCAGCCGTTTTCCAAATCGGTTTTCAAGATTGTTTGAAAATCTGCTGCTTGCCGTTACTGTCCATGTGGCATCATACAGATAAACTTTCATTGAAATTATCTTGTCTGCAGATCTGCAGAAATATTAGCAAGCAAGCAACTTTATTTATAAAGCACATTTTCAAACAACAGAAGTTGCCCCAAAGTGCTTTACAAAAATGAACTCATTAAAATCAACATTTAATATTGCCTACAACAAAGCAAACGCAACTTATTCAAATGCTAAAAGAAAATTAATAAGTTTTAAATAAGACATAAAAGCTCATACATTTGAACTAATTAAATATTGCTTGTCCAACAGCTAGCCATACTTGAACTGTTAATACTTTTTTTAACTGAATACATTTAAAGAGGACCTATTATGCTGTTTTGCATGTTTATCTTTCTTTAGTGTAGTTCTTTAGTGTAGTTCAGGAGTTCTTCTCTATATCAGGCCTAGTCCACACAGACACGGGTATTTTTATAACCAGAGTTTTTCCTCCTGCATTTAAAAAAAAAATCCTGTCCACACATGCTCGGTTTTAAAGAAATCTCCGTCTACATGAAAACGCAAAAACCCGCTATCAAGCGCTGTCAAGAGCATGCCACACCAGCAGGCGGCGATATCATCCTAATCGTAAAGACATGTTGGCCAATCAGAAGCCTAGAATTTCATTCTGACGCCTCTGTTCCACAATGTAATAATATACCTGAGCATGTATCTGTGCACATGATACAAGCAGCCCTGTTAGCACAGTTACTATCAGCAATATGTGGGCTACGTCCGCCATTGCACAGAATCGTCAACTATAGGGTCGTCAACAAAGCAGTCAGCGGCGAACAATCTGACGTCAAACACAGCGGATAACGGCGCACACTCTGACATCGCAAGGCAAAAACGCCGGTTTTACTGTCCACACGACGACCGCTGCAACCGCCGTTTCTGAAAATCCTCACCCTGGCAGGGGTTTTCAAAAGTGTTCGGTTTCAGTGACCCGATACTGCGTTTCCGTGTGGACGAACGGCCGAACTGTGTAAAAAAAGTCACGGTTATAAAAATACACGTGTTTGTGTGGATAAGGCCTCAGTGTCACGGTTTCTGAACTCCCTGAAACACTTGCTTTACAGTCTTGAGTTTTCTTCTGGGAACGAACATCTCACAATATTCCTCATTTAAAAAATTCCCATCCAAAGCATACCGGAATGCAGAATAAAGAGGCGGGGCCTGGATGAGTTAGTTAGTAGTGTGTTGAAACTGCCGGTTATAGTAACATATCGTGACATTTCCCAAACACGCTTGAAGTGGTTGACCAATCACAACACACTGGTCCATCCGTCCTATCAGAGCACATTGTGCTTTTCAGAAGGAGGAGCTTCATAGAGACGGGAACTAAACAGAACGTTACTGACAAACTGGGAAGAGAGGAGCTGCAACAATGGAGAATATGGGAAAAAAAAATGTTTGAACATTCAAGCATAAATCCAATAAATAAATAAATCAAAATAATACAAAATTATAGTAGAGCTTAGTATAGTAAATACTTTGTAAAAGGGCATAATATTGTCTCTTTAATTGTTTTTACGATTTATTTTAATTAATTGATTTTAATTAGCAATTAATTAATTAATTTTAGGCATTAAATTAATTACCGGTTTCATTTATGTATGAATGACCAATATGCATCACATTAAGTTTATTGTTTTTTTTAATGTTTAAACTGTATAATTCAAATGGATTGTTATATGAAATTAAAATACATGAATCTTAAATTAAGGCCTAAATATTTCTTTGAGTGTTGCAGCAAGAGGTTGCATGAAATTATTATTTATTTATATATATATATAATTTTTTTATTTTATTTTATTTAACAGCCACAATCGTGAACAATATAGTCGAGATACTTGTTTGAATTTAGTGGTTTGTCACTGAGACGTTCTGCTTGTATTAATATACGGTTATTAGATTAGCCCTACTTATTATTAAGGCTGTGTATATGCATTCATAAATTGAGGATTATGCTATGTGCACCTATTAAACTTGTCATAGGGCTTCACTCTTTTCATAGCACCACTTCTATCATCTTTACTCAGTTACTGTTGGTTTGCAGATACAAACACTGCAAAAAAAAATGCTAAAAATGTCACAAATAATTACAAAGAAATGTTCATTGTGTTCATGAACAAGGTTACTTGTCTCATCTTGTTTAGACTCAAAACACCAACTCGTTTGGTAAATGACATATTAATGACCAAATTTTCATTTTTGATGGTATCGAACTCTGGACCAACCAATGACAAGAAGTGTGAAAACAGCCTAAAATTGTCCAGCATGACTCCCAACTTCACACACAGCTGTTCTTTGCATGTGCCCTCTAGCGCACTAACCGCACTTGCACCCCTCACTTCCTGTTTGTCATTCTTCACGTTCTTCTGTTTTAACCACATTGTTTCCAAATCAGCAGAAATGTGAGTTAACACTCTTATCCCGCTCAGGTGACTTGGTGGAGAGGATCTGCCGTGGCCTGTGTGTTTGTTTGTTGTTTGTTTTCTGTGAGGGGGGCGGGGTTTGGTGGGGTGGGCGGGGTCTGGGGGTTGTGGGGGCGGGGTCTTGTTTGGAGTGTGGGAACAGCAAAGGGAGGGAAGTTTGGGACTGACTGCTACCTTGCTCTTCCGGGGTGGCCGTGGGAACCAAGCACTCACCAGCCGCGGCGGGCCAGTGGGGTGTATGAATTGAATTTACAGACAATGAAAACAAATAAAACGCACACTAAAAAGAAAGAAAGAAACACAAGTGTCATCACAGTAACAGGTGCCTCCTGGGTTCCCACTCCAAACCCACTGTTTCTTTTGTTGTTTAGGTTTCTTTACTTTCTCTCGTTACTTCTTTTTGTTTTCCTTCTTTGTTTCTCCCCTTCAGAACGGACTCATTGATCTGTCTTTTTTGTTTTTCCTCTTTTGTTTTATCGCAACTGCCTTCAAGTCGTTCATGTTCCCTCCTCTTTCTCTGCCCTACTTCTCTCACACGTGCGATTATTTCCGTCCAGTTGACTTTTCCTTTCCACATGACTGTTCGATCTGTTTTGTTGCTGTTTGTATATATTCTTATTATTCTTATTATTTCTTAAGTTTCATCTTTATTATATTTTAGGGCCCAGGGATCATCCTGATATTGTTGATTCATTTATGCAACTCCAAGCTCAGGTGTGTTTTTGGTTTCTTATTTCATTCACTTTGGGTTTCTCTCTTCTCTTTCCCTGTCCCTTTCTTTCTCACTTTCTCTTGCTTTCCGTCCTGTGTCACGGTCTTTTCAGACCCTTGTTTTGCCCGGGCAGTGGAATTGACCTGAAGGTTTTCGCTATTGGATGATTGACAGCTCTCTCGTCCAATAGTCACACAGAACACCTCTGATCTGTGTGCATCTCATTCCACCCAAATTCTTGCTCCTTGTAGCTGTTTATTAAACGTCTAAACTTGGCTGTTTTTTTTTTTTTTTAGACTCTGTACTATTTTTTATGGATGCCCGTTTCAGCCACAAAATAAAAAAATTAAAAGAGTAATTGTGACTTTTTAATCTAAGAGTTCTTAATTTTTTCTCACTATTTGGAGTTATAAAGTCGCAATTCTGAGATATAAAGTTTACAACTCGCAATCTTTTTGTAAGTCGCTTTGAATAAAAGCGTCTACTAAATGATTAAATGTTAAATGTAAATGCAATTGTGAGAAAAAGCAATTACTCTTTTTATTTTTTTATTTAGTGGCAGAAACGGGGTTCCATAATTTATAGGCCACTACACTGTAAAAAAAAAAAATGTTGTTTTTTGTTGGTTTAACTTAAAAAGTAAATAACCTGATTGCCTTAAAATTTTGAGTTTATTGAAATTAAAAATTTGAGTTGATACAATGAAGGAAATTTGTTTAATACATGTATCTGAACCACATAAAAAATGTGATAAATCATAAAAATAGCACTATTTGTCATGTTTTACTGCGTCATCAGAAATAAGACACACACAATTACCCAATATGCTTACCCATTATCTTTTAATAATCTTTTAATAAAGGTTGTCGAATCTCAAAAAATGTTCATTGTATTAACTCAAAAATTTAATTTCAATAAACTCAACTTTTTCTAAATAATTTTTTACAGAGAATTTTTTGAGTGTCATCCACGAAAAACTGTCAACTCCAATAATTGTAAAATAATTATACTTTTTTTTTCACCTGCTTGCTTTAAAATGGAACTGAACGTTAACATGTTTTTAAATATATATTTTGTTAATACACTGTAAAAAATTATATGTTCAATAAGTTATGACAACATATGTTTTTACATTGTTTTAACTCATCAAAATAAGTTAAGAAATGTTAAACTTGTTTTTATTAGTTATACAAGATGTAACTCATTTTTTAAAGTCAGTTTAACATCATTTTAAGTTGAAATAACTTAAACATCTAAGTCGATTGTACTGCAAAAGTTCAAAATTTGCCTTTTTTTACAGTGTAGTTATATTTTTTTGTTTTATGCAATTTATTATTAAATTCCATTTTATGATGAAATTGAAAACGTACTTCTTAATAATTTTTGTGGAAACCATGATCAGTTTTTCATGATCCTTTGATGAACAGAAAGCTATATTCTAGCTTTTATTTATAAATAAATAAATAATAATACACTTAAAATTTTGAGTTAATACAATGAAAATGTTTTGAGATTCGACAACCTTTATTAAAAAATATTATTAAAAGAATTTGTAAGCATATTGGGTAATTGTGTGTGTTTTATTTCTGATGATGCAGTGACACATGCCAAATAGTGCTATTTTCATTATTTATAAAAATGTTTATGTGGTTCAGACACAATAATATTTTGAGTTTCTATTTATTAAACAAATTTCCTTCATTGTATCAACTCAAATTTTTAATTTCAATAAACTCAACATTTTAAGGCAACCAGGTTACTTACTTTTTTAAGTTAAACCAATAAAAAAACAATTATATATTATTAAACTATTATAATAAATTATTATATTGTAACATTATAAATCTCTTAACTGTCACTTGATCAATTTAATGCGTCCTTGCTGAAAGTATTAATTTCTACAGTCAAAATCCCACAAGCACACCCCCATCCAGTGTCATTCCAGCCCTTAAACCGATGAAAGCCTAAATTAATTCATCTCAATTAATTAATTAATTGAATCAAATGAATTGGCTCTCTCGTTTATGTATTTGGTCCTCATGACGTTCTCATGAGGTTTTCCCTCTCTCGGTTTCTCTCTGTCTTTCTCAAATATCCTCTCATCCTCAATGAGTTTCTTAATGCATCAGTTGTCTTTATCGTACATGTTATTTAGATTTCTGTTGCATTCAGTCCAACTGAGCAGAGAAAGTAGTGATTGAACAGATGTGAACAAGTGAGAACGCTAAAGAGAAAAAAAATCATCATACCTTTAGTTTTCTATTAAATTTCAGTATTTTAGTTTTTTTTTGCTGTTGATTTCTTACTTACCTGATCTGTTTGCATTGAATATGTTGATTTTCTAGAGCTAGACAGATATAGGGAGTGAGTGATGGGGAGGGGACATGAGTGGCACATGAGTGATTGACAGGGTTCCAGGGGCGGGGTTTGAGTCCTGTGCTCTGTTCATTGGCTCTGTCTGATTCATAGGCCCTCAAACGGAAGCCCGATTTATTCTTATCAGAGAGTCTTGATGTGAAAGCTGTGTTCCACTGTGGTAAGTCTGTTTCTAATGTAGAAAACACTGATGGATCCTTCTTTTTTTATTGTGTGTGAATGTCTGAGCCTCTGTAATGTTTAATACGGAGTCATTTTTCTAATGCCGCTGTGTTTCGGCCGTAGGAGTGCTGTCACTGAAATTCCCAGAAGCCCCAACAGTCAAATCTACCTGTCTTTTCTTTGTAAGTCAGACGTCATCGTAACAATCTGAAGGCCTATTCGTACCAAGAGCATAGGAGTACACTACTGGTCAAAAGTTTGTAAAATGTATTTGTTGAAAAATATAGTAAAAAGTGTTATATTTCTATTTGAACATATTTCTAAATGTAATTTATTCCTGTGATCAAAGGTGTATTTTTATCATCATTACTCCAGTCTTCAGTGTCACATGATCCTTCAGAAATCATTCTCATAGGATGTTTTGATGCTCAATTAATATTGGGGCTGCTATACGTAATGGTTTTTATTATTATATATAGATTTTTTTCTGATTGTTCTGAATATGTGACCCTGGACCACAAAACCAGTCATAAGTCGCACAGATCTTGGGCCTCATTGACTACCATAGTAGGGAAAAAATACTATGGTAGTCAATGGGGCTCAAAATCTGCTTATATACAAACATTCTTCCAAATATCTTCCTTTGTGTTCAGCAGAAGAAAGAAATTGATACAGGTTTTAAAAACCTTGAGGGAGAGTAAATGATGAAAGAATTTAAATTTGTCGGTGAACTAACCCTTTAACTTCTTGAGCAGTTTGAGCTCCAGTAGCTCGTCTGTTTGATCGGACCACACAGGCCAGCCTTCGCTCCCCACGTGCATCAATGAGCCTTGGCCGCCCATGACCCTGTGGCCGGTTCTCCACTGTTCCTTCCCTGGAGCACTTTTGATAGAGACTGACCACTGCAGACCAGGAACAGCCCACAAGAGCTGCAGTTTTGGAGATGCTCTGACCCAGTCGTCTAGCCATCACAATTAAGCCCTTGTCAAACTCACTCAAATCCTTACGCTTGCCCATTTTTGCTGCTTCTAACACATCAACTTTGAGGACAAAATGTTCACTTGCTGCCTAATATTTCCCATCCACTAACTGATGAAGCCGTGATGAAGAGATCATCAGTGTTATTCACTTCCCCTAATAATCACCATAATGTTATGCGTGAATAGTATGTGTGTGTGTGTGTGTGTGTGTGTGTATATATATATATATATATATATATATATATATATATATATATATGTATATATATATGTATATGTGTGTATATATATACACAAAAAGCAGCACAACTGTTTTAAACATTATTTTTAATAAGACATTATTAACTTGATCAGCAAATCATCATATTAGAATGATTTCTGAAGGATCATGTGACTGAACTTTCGACTGGTAATGTATATTGTTTTGATTGAATGGCAAGATGCTCTGTGTGTATTGACCTTCGGTTTGTGTCTCTTTCCCTCCTATGAAATATACCATCATAAAGTGTATCCGTGTGCAATGTTGAATTGTTCTTTTATTTGTGACTGCAGACGGAACTAATACCGCACTGTGCAGACGTTCCTCCTGTGGGTCAGATCGTACAGCAAGACGGTAAACTCCTCCTGCTGGCTGTACTGGAGGTGAGCGCACAACTTTTCACCAGAGGTTCCCAGTATATGATGATTGCAGATACTGTTAATAAAATACACAATAGTCTGATCTGTTTTTTTTTTTTTTTTTTGGCAGGCCATCGGTGGTCAGTCGTCCCGCAGTCTGATGGACCAGTTTGCGGAGGTGCTCTTCAGTCTGAACAAGCATTGCTTCGCTCTGCTGACGGTGTGGCTTAAAGAAGCTCTGCGCTCGCCAGGCTTCCCATCCTCACGTGTCTCTGATGAGCAGAAAGACACGTTCAGTCAACAGGTGCTTAGGTGAGATCATTCTGGAGAGCAATAACTGCCATGCATGCAAAACACACTCCTTTCAAATGCAAGTGTAAGAGGTTTGTGGTCGGTAAGATTTTTAAATGTTTTTCAAAAAAGATCAGAAAAACTGTAAAAACAGTAAAAAGATGAAAAATATACAATATTACAATTTGAAATAAATGTTTTCTACTTGAATATATTTTAAGATGTAATGTATTCCTGTGATCAAAGCTGAATGTTCAGCATCATTACTCCAGTCTTCAGTGTCACGCGATCCTTTAGAAATCATTTTCATATGATGATTTGCTGCTCAGGAAACATTTCTAATTATTATCATAGGAACTTCATATTTTTGTGGATATTGATATATTTAATTTTTCAGGAATCTTTGATGAATAGAAAGTTCAAAAGAACAGTTTTTTTTTTTATGGAAAAATTGTAACATTATAAGTGTCTTTACTGTCACTTTTGATCAATTTAATGTGTTCAATAAAAGTATTAAATTTAAATAAATATATAAACAGAGAATCTTACTGACCCCTAACTTGAACAGTAATGTTTGTAGCTTTCAACCCAAAGTTCTTTGATACATACAAGTTTAGTCATTGTTCAGTACTTTTTATTTACAATATTTCAGTTAGTTACCAGTTTTTTTTATATTAAATTTTTCTCTTTATGTTTTATTTTATTTCAGTTTAATTTCCGTTAACAAAATCATTTTTTTAAATAGGTTTAACTGTAAGGTTTAATTTTAAAGGATAGTCATCATTTACTCACTCCCAAGTTGTTCCAAACCTGTACGAGTTTCTTTGTTCTGCTGAACACAAAATATTTTAAAGAATATGGGTAACCAAACAGTTTCTGGTCCCCGTTGGCTTCCATAGTTTGTTTGTTTTCCTCCTATGGAGGCCAATGGGGACCATCAATTGTTTGGTTACCCATATTCTTCAAAATATTTTGTGTTCAGCAGCACAAAGAAACTCGTACAGGTTTAGAACAACTTAAGGGTAAGTGATGACAGAATATTTATTTTTAGGGGAACTATCACTTTAAGTTTTATCTAACAAAACAACACTGCTCCCTAAATATAATGTGAATTGAGGGTGCTTAAATATTCCCAGACCATCGAATGCCCTCCCTATAGCTGTGGTCTTCATGCACACAACTTCAGAAAATCCAGTATCTGGGAATGAAAAACCTTTCTTCTTTCTCCTTATCCTCTTAGGGAGCGGGTGAACAAGCGGCGAGTGAAAGACATCGTGAAGGAGTTCACCCTGGTGTGCCGCGGCCTTCACGGAACTGAGTATGCCGCAGATTACTGAGCCAAGCGCGTGTACGGACACAGTGTGAAGAAACCCAAAATGTACAATTCCCAGAAGCCCTCACTGCGACGTGAATGATACTGACAGTCCTAGAGTGGGGATCTTCCACCAGCTCGTCCTTCTCGCTCGCGCTCTCTCTCTCTCTCTCTCTCTCTCTCTCTTTCAACCATTCTCCCATTGGATTTTGGGGCCTCCGTAAGGCGAGCCGAACAGTCGACATCTCCGCTCCCTGCATCTCACGGCATGTTCGCTGGAAACCGTTCTTTGATTCCCCCACGTTCGATCTTCCGTGGCTCTTGGGCTGTTTTCCTTGTGATCATTTGCATCCGTTTGAACGAAGAAATAGTGTTAGTTAAATGTTTTTAATTTTTTATTTTGGAGAAATAAAAAGCATATATATATATATAAATATATATATACACATATATATTAAAATAAATGCACATAATAATCTAGTAAACCGTGGGGTGACGAGTCCGTGTGCTGCTAACAGAGGGACCAATACAGACTGTTTTTTTCTCTGTGGCTTTATATCTATCCTCTATATCTCTGTCTGTCTAACCCCTCAAACTCAATTCTGCCAAAATGTTGTGGACGTTTTTTAATAAAATGATTATTATGATTGTTTTTGATATGTATACACATATATAAATAAGGTCAGCAGCATATTTGGGGACTAGAAGGTGTTGCACAACAAGAAAGACAGATGCGCAAAAATGATAGTTCACTCAAAGAATAAAACTGTCATCATTTACCCACCCTAATTTTCTTCCAAACTAGTATGATATCTTTCTTCAAATATCCTCCTTTTATGTTTGATTTAAGAAATAAGGTCAAACAGGTTTGAAATGACTCAAGAGTGTATAAATTATGACCGAATTTTCATTTTTTTGGGTGAACTGTCCCTTTTATGTTAGGTTGATCACACAGCTGAGTGCACTCAACAAGTAATTAAACACCTACCGCTTGTCTCTCTCTCTCTCTTTCTAGTTTCCGCCCGGCTGCTGCTTGCCGACATGTAGCATGTGTGTTACGTTACATACGGGCCCAGAATGTGTCATAATCAGTGGACGAGGGCTGACTGTTCTGTCGTGTTCGTTTACTAGTGAGTCACAGAGTGAGAACAAAGGGAGAGACAGAGGAGTCAAATGTACATTAGGGTTTTTTTTGTACCTTGTTTTAATTTATTAAATACATCTCGGATGGCATCACAGGGTTCTGTGGTCTGTTTGTGTGAATGAAGGTGTGAATGCTCATCACAAGTCCAAACCACAAGGTGAGTACATTTTTTACCCCAGTGAATATTTTTTAAAGGTGTTTATTTTTGAAAGTTAGTTGCTCTATGCTCTCAAACCTTGAGAAAAAAAGTAAAGTCCCCATGAAAACAAAACTGAATAGTTTTGGCTTTTAGTATGAATATGTTAGTCTTACTGTTATCAGTAAGCTAGTGTGCTCTAAAACAATGAAACCGTTTTCACTTAGAAGATATCATTTAATGTTTAAATCGCTTTGTGTTTACATTTGTGTTGATTTTAACTTAATTCTTAATTGCACTAAATGCTTTATATTTTTATTTTTTCTCCCTTTGTAGCACTTTGAGATTTTCTTTATGTTTATATTTAATGTATTATTATATAAGCATTCAACTTAGTGCAATAATTTTGATGACATCACTTCAGCTTCTCATAAGATTTTCTGTCCAATCAAATGCTTTCTAGAATCTGAAGTCACTCCCCTGCATTAAAAACAGATGCTGAAGCTGCGGCCGAAATCGGTCAGTTGTTCACACATTTACTATTTTCTACATGGTGAATGACAAGTAGTGCTCTATATTGGGGATAGAGAACGATGCAGACAGTGTAAGGCCCCATTCACACTGCAGGCAAAAGTGGCCCAAATCTGATTTTTTTGGGGTCAAGTGACCAGGTCCGACTTCTTCAGAGGTAGTGTGAACACTCAAATCTAGCCCAGATCTGATTTTTTCAAATCAGATTTAGACCACATACATATGTGGTCCCGAATCAGACCCAGATCTGATTAGATCTGATTTTTTTCCAATGCGGCCGCTGTGTGAACAACCAAGGCGGATTTGATGTGACTTTTACGTCAATCTACGCTGACATTTGTCACAATTATGCACCGGCGAGTTAGCCCTAGACACAACAGACACAGACAGTAATTTTAAAAACTTGACTAGATATGGAGAACAGCGATGGAGCGAGTCAGTGGAGGGAGAGTGAGGTGTTAGACCGTATTTAGTATATGGAGAGATACTTCAATTCAAGCTACGCTAGAAGGATCCTACCGTAACCGCTCCGTTTTTGAAAAAATAGCACACGAAATGGAAGAACGTGGACACAGAAAAACGTGGCTTCAGTGCCAAAGGAAGGAGACAAAAGGCCAAAATAACCAATCTTGCTCTCTTTCTTTTCGTTCTTCTCCTCTTCAGCACATGCTCTTTAATGTTATGGCGTCCATTACACAAACATTTTTAAATAAAAGCGAAAATGCTTACTTCCTCTATAACCTCCTGAACTTTAGTGCAACAGCGCGCTGCGTCTGATGTCATTGATATTGTTCTTTTGCACATGCGGGTTAGTTTGAAACCTCAAACAGTTCACACTGGAATCAGATATAGGCCACATTTTAAAAGGTAATGTGAACAGCCAAACAAAAAATCAGATCTGAGCAAAAAATCCGAATTGAGCATTAAGACTTGCGACGTGAACCGCAATGTAGCTGCAGACCAGCAACCATATCAGACCTGTTTGATTTATGCACAGAATGCTGTCCAGCTAGCCTACTGCTCCATAAGTGACAAAATAACGCAGACATTTTCCTATTTACATGTTGTGATGTGTATAGTTACAGCATATACTAAGACCGACGGAAAATGAAAAGTTGCGGTTTTCTAGACTGATATGGCTAGGAACTATACTCTCATTCCTGCATAATAATCAAGGAACGTAGCTGCTATAACATGGGTGCTGTTCTGTTGGCCTTAGTACACCATGTAACTATACACATCATAACATGTAAATAGGAAAATGTTGGTGTTATTTTTCACTTGAGCAGTAGGCTACCTGGAGCCGTTTTACCTCCAGTATTTGTGCTAAGCTAGGCTAACAGTGGGAGCGTCAGACAGAGTTATGGCACGCACGGAGATGAGACTGGTATGTAGTGAATAAGATGAAGTCCCAAAAAGTTGGCGTGTTTCTTTTAAAACGATAATGGAGTAGATTAGGAGGAGAAACTGAGATTAGGAGGAAACTGGCTTTACTGAGCTCAACAGCTCTGGCCGAGCTGTGATGCTAATGGCTATTTTTTTGTTTAAAGGGGAGGAGCTGTACTATATGCCTTGCCCTGTCTTCCTGTTTCCATGAAAATTATGTCAACACATTGAATAATGCTGCATTTCAAGGCACTTTAGTGGGGATTTTACAAATTACCTTTTGTGACAACATGTCCCGATACAGACTATGGGATAGCACAATCAAAACCTGAATTATAGATTTTCTGCTAAACAAGCTATTCATGAACCTGAAAAATTCAAAAATGAACGAAAACCTGAAAATTAAGTAAATGGCAGTAAAGTAAATGCGCTTTCAGTGAATGACTGTCATTTTTATTTGATGATGGCAACGATAAAGATGTATTAAAAATCGTTCTAAATGTATAGAAACACACTAAAACTATAACGATAATGGCACACGAACAATGTGGCTGAAATCGCGTTTACAACGATTTTATTTCTTCAGTTGAACAATAAAAAAAACCCATGACAGCCAATCAGAAGCCTCAAAGCATTTTAAGCGGCAGATAAAACTGCAGCGCGAGCAATATAATCAACATAACGTTATCGTCTGCCGCTGTGGACACTCACACTGATATAGGTATCTATATAGTTATCATTCATCATTCCTTGTGTAAATATGCCTTTACTGTAGTTTTTCATATTGACCAGAAGATGTCTCTACAGCTCTGAAAAGAGATTTTCACGATGAGGAACAGCTGATGAGGGAGTAGAACTGGTAAACGGATCTGATTTATTTACTTTAACGTTACATGACCTTAAATTGAAATCTTTAAAGGCATCATTGAAAACATAGTCATTTCTGCTGTCATTTCTAGTTTAATAAGGCAGTTATAAATATTCTATCAGACATGCACTGCTTAAGTGTTAAACTACATTGTGTCTGCACAAAGATGCATTACTTTGCACAAAGTAGGCTAGTGAAGGAAACGCAAATGATTTATGACCTTTATCAGTTGCTAACACTTTACAATAAAGTAATTTGTTAAAATGGTTAACTAAATTAGTTACTGGACAATATAGGTGGTCAGTCTTCATTAATTCTGTTTCATCTGTAAAAGCAGGTTGAATTAGCAGAGAAAAAGCACAGCTGTACATTGCAAAAAATATCACAATCCACACAGCATAATGGGAGACATTATTAGAGTTCAAAAGAGGTCAAACTGATGGTGCTCGTCTTGCTGGCTCATCTGTGACCAGGACATTAAGTATTTCTGGTGTATCGAGAGCAATGATATCCTGGATAATGTCACAAACACTACGCAGGACAAACTACACCCTACAGTGCTATTGATACAAGTGGCCAAATGTCACTTTCATTGATGCCAACAGTGCAAATATTGGGCTGTGGACAATATGAAACATGTATTGTTCTCTGATGAGTCCACCTTTAGTGCCTTTCCCACGCACATGTAAGTTATGGTGTGGAGAAGCCCCAAGGAGGCTCAACACCCGGACTGTGAAGCAGGGGTGGATCAGTATAGAATTATAGTTCATTTGATGGCCTACAATCTAAATAGCAGGGATTAAAGGAAATAATACTTAAACATACAGTTCACCCAAACATTTGAATTATGTCATTAGTTACTAGCTCATTCCAAACCCGTAAGACTTTCATTTATCTTTGGAACACAAATTGAAATCTTTCTGATTATATCTGTCTGTTATGCTTCAAAAAGTTCAAGTTTGAGCTTCAGCAAGAACCAATGAGGTTCATTCTCGTGTTACGCAGCACGTTTGAGCTTCAGCGAGAACCAATGAGGTTCATTCTCGTGTTACGCAGCACGTTTGAGCTTCAGCGAGAGCCAATGAGGTTCATTCTCGTGTTACGCAGCACGTTTGAGCTTCAGCGAGAGCCAATGAGGTTCATTCTTGTGTTACGCAGCACGTTTGAGCTTCAGCGAGAACCAATGAGGTTCATTCTCGTGTTACGCAGCACGTTTGAGCTTCAGCGAGAGCCAATGAGGTTCATTCTCGTGTTACGCAGCACGTTTGAGCTTCAGCGAGAACCAATGAGGTTCATTCTTGTGTTACGCAGCACGTTTGAGCTTCAGCGAGAACCAATGAGGTTCATTCTTGTGTTACGCAGCACGTTTGAGCTTCAGCGAGAGCCAATGAGGTTCATTCTTGTGTTACGCAGCACGTTTGAGCTTCAGCGAGAACCAATGAGGTTCATTCTCGTGTTACGCAGCACGTTTGAGCTTCAGCGAGAACCAATGAGGTTCACTCTTGTGTTACGCAGCACGTTTGAGCTTCAGCGAGAGCCAATGAGGTTCATTCTTGTGTTACGCAACACGTTTGAGCTTCAGCGAGAACCAATGAGGTTCATTCTCGTGTTACGCAGCACGTTTGAGCTTCAGCGAGAACCAATGAGGTTCACTCTCGTGTTACGCAGCACGTTTGAGCTTCAGCGAGAGCCAATGAGGTTTATTCTTGTGTTACGCAGCACGTTTGAGCTTCAGCGAGAACCAATGAGGTTCACTCTTGTGTTACGCAGCACGTTTGAGCTTCAGCGAGAACCAATGAGGTTCATTCTTGTGTTACGCAGCACGTTTGAGCTTCAGCGAGAACCAATGAGGTTCACTCTTGTGTTACGCAGCACGTTTGAGCTTCAGCGAGAACCAATGAGGTTCATTCTCGTGTTACGCAGCACGTTTGAGCTTCAGCGAGAACCAATGAGGTTCATTCTCGTGTTACGCAGCACGTTTGAGCTTCAGTAAGAACCAATGAGGTTCATTCTCGTGTTACGCAGCACGTTTGAGCTTCAGCGAGAACCAATGAGGTTCATTCTCGTGTTACGCAGCACGTTTGAGCTTCAGCGAGAACCAATGAGGTTCATTCTTGTGTTACGCAGCACGTTTGAGCTTCAGCGAGAACCAATGAGGTTCATTCTCGTGTTACGCAGCACGTTTGAGCTTCAGCGAGAACCAATGAGGTTCACTCTTGTGTTACGCAGCACGTTTGAGCTTCAGCGAGAACCAATGAGGTTCATTCTCGTGTTACGCAGCACGTTTGAGCTTCAGCGAGAACCAATGAGGTTCATTCTCGTGTTACGCAGCACGTTTGAGCTTCAGTAAGAACCAATGAGGTTCATTCTCGTGTTACGCAGCACGTTTGAGCTTCAGCGAGAACCAATGAGGTTCACTCTTGTGTTACGCAGCACGTTTGAGCTTCAGCGAGAACCAATGAGGTTCATTCTTGTGTTACGCAGCACGTTTGAGCTTCAGCGAGAACCAATGAGGTTCATTCTCGTGTTACGCAACACGTTTGAGCTTCAGCGAGAACCAATGAGGTTCATTCTTGTGTTACGCAGCACGTTTGAGCTTCAGCGAGAACCAATGAGGTTCATTCTTGTGTTACGCAGCACGTTTGAGCTTCAGCGAGAGCCAATGAGGTTCATTCTTGTGTTACGCAGCACGTTTGAGCTTTTAGAGCAATTAGTTAAGTAATTAAAGACAGAATTGTATTTTTTTTGTATTTTTCAAACGCTTTAAACAGAAACTTAATTGAATCAAAAATTTCTATAGAAATAAACAGAAATCTAAGTAAATAATGTAATAAATTATTACAGCGAACTATGTACTATTAAAGAGTTTTAATTTATTTTTAAACTTTTGCTGCTGTTGTTATTATTTTGAATAAATACTTTGCTTATATAATCGTTAACACTACAGTATTTGACAGGAATATTCATTCAGAAAATCTTTAGCAGTGAGCCTAAATTCAAGGACTTTGGGACCAGGGGGAATTCTGCCCCCCCGCCCCCCCTTCTCTCTCTCTCTCTCTCTCTCTCTCTCTCTCTCTCTCTCTCTCTCTCTCTCTCTCTCTCTCTCTCTCTCTCTCTCTCTCTCTTTCGCAGGTCTTCTTCCTCAGACTCTCTCTCTCCTGTGTCTCCAGACTGAAGTCATGGAATCAGACATCACTTCATGTCCTGCAGTCTGATCCTCTCAGGAATCCTCGGATCTGATGGGACATTTAAGGATGTTTTTCCCTGATGTCTCATATTCACTGCTGTTGTTGGGAATTTCGTGTCTGACTGGCTTCTCTAAGACTTCACAGGAGTTCTCAGGTAATGAACACCATCATCATATCACGCATCATTATCATCCTACAAAAGTTTCCGTATTTGCACTTTACGATATGAATTAGCCCTTTTAAGTTTAAATGAGTCCTCAGGCGTTCAGTCGAAATTCTCAGCATTGTGCTCTGACTTTCCAGGTTTATTTCTTTCGTGTTATGTATTCACATGCGCGCGTTTATTTAATCTCCAAGTAAATAAGTGTAACAATTTAAGTTAAATTCTTTCGCGGGAACTTCCGTGACCCACGCGATCTAAGAGAAACTGCGCGCGCGCGCTCCTGGGATTACACTGTTACATGTCATCTTTATATAAAGTTAATAGGGATGCTAAGTCTGAACTACTAACGAAACTGGTTCTGCTTTCATTTTTTATTATAAATGATATCAATTTGAGTTATCAAGTACTAAAGTTAGGCACCATTGTATATTATATAGCTAGGTAAATCGCGATCCTCCTGTATGAGTTAAATACATGAAGCATTGATTTCATGAAGCCTGTTGTTCATATTTAGACTGTTACATGGCTCAGTGTTATGATTGTTTGATGGAGATACACACACGGCATTGTGTAGTGTACCTGTGGTTTATTAAGGTGTGTGTTGTGGCTTGTGAAGAAATAAAGGACACAGATATGAATTAATCAGAAACAGCTGTGATGTGGCGAGTGAAGGCAGATCTCAGTGTGTGTGATGGCATTCTCTGTTTGTTTTTAATAGGATTTTGTTTGCA